>NC_051176.1:269854812-270074811 GCF_013339695.2 Rhipicephalus sanguineus | reverse complement strand
GCTTCAAGAGTGCGTTTTGCCGGTGTGTGTCCTTTTTAGCAGAAGTGAGATTGGCAAGGGCCAACATGCGCGCACTAAGGCCCTCGTATCCAAGCCATTTCAAAAGTGGAAGCACGCGCTCGAAGTCTTCGGTGCACACGAAGTCACTAAATATCACACTGACGCTAGTTTTCTTCAAACCTTCTCAGGATGTGTGCCCAGTGTTGTTGATCAACTGGACCATGGCAGGCAAATTCAAATAAGAGAGACCCGAAGGAAGTTACAGCCTATTGTTGAGACAGTTCTCTTTTGTGGGCGGCAAGGTGTGGCTCTCCGTGGACATAGTGACAGTGGTCCCATGGATTCAAGCACAGCCTCCTCTACAGATACAGGCAACTTCAGAGCGCTGCTTCGCATGCCGCGGCGGATTGTGGCGACACAGATCTAAAAAAGCATTTGGAAAGTTGCCCAAATAAGGCCTCATATTTTAGTCCAGATGTACAAAACCACATTATAGAAATCTCTGCTGCAATCATCAAGGAAAGCCTAGTCGCAAAAGTAAACGCTGCAGGCTGCTTCTCCGTACTTGCTGACGAAACGACGGATGTTGCTGGTATCGAGCAGCTTACTGTTTGTGCAAGGTACCTTAATAAGGATGCGAACGGAATCGAAGAAGTGTTCTTATAGGTTTTGTGCCAATTCACGACCAAATGGCCGGGCCCTCGCCGACACCATCATAAGGCTCCTTATAGAAATGGGAATTAACATGCAGCATCTCTGTGGTCAAGGCTACGATGATGCAAGTTCGATGGCCGGCAAAACGAATGGTGTTCAAGCTGCTGTTCGTGAGAAATATCCAGCCGCACTCTATGTACTCACTGCGCATTGTGTGTGCGGCATGCGGCATGCGTTGTGTGTGCGGCATTGTGTGTGCGGCACACACATCTAGTTGTGTGTGTGGCATGCTCCATCACAGACATCCGAAACTGTTTTGGGACTCTGAAGGCGACGTCAGTCTTTTCCCGTAAATCTTCTAGCCGCTCACACGTTTTGCGTAAAATGATAAGTTTGAGTCTGTCCTGGAGTCTGCAAGGCAGCGCCTTTTGGGACTATGCGAAACGCGCTGGGCCGAGAAGCACGATGCTGTGCTTTCATTTGTGAGCCTCTTTGAGCCGTTGATTGCAGCACTAGAGGAGATTATGTTTAACGGAAATGGCGAAAGTCCAGTGCAGGCAAAGAGTCTAATGTTGGCACTCTTGTCACCAGCGTTCCTTGTAAGCCTGCATGTGACGGAGCACGTGTGGGCACTGACTTTGCCACTGTCAAAGAAGCTGCAGACTAGGAGTATCGACATGAGCGCTGCCATTGACGACATAGAAGCGGTACAGCAGACAATGAAAATGACCGCAAGAACGCGAATGCTTCTTTTCTCAAAAATATTTGCACAAGTGCAGGCATTATCAGAAAAACTGAATGTGGAGATCACCAGCCGTCGAGCCGGTGTCCGGAAGCAAAACCTTGTGAGCAATGCATTCGAAAGCGCGGAAGAATATTTTCGCAGAACCCTGTTCATTCCGTTCATGGACCACGTACTAGCCCAGGTAAACCAACGGTTCGGAAAACACAGGGCACTTCTAAGGACTTTCAATAATTGTACCATCCGCAATACCACCAATGCAAGATGATCGGGAGAAAGGAGCAGAAAATCTCCTGACCGTTTTTGCGCATGACGTCGAAACGAGGGCTGGTTTTGGAGAACTGCGACTGTGGTGGACAAAGTGGGCGAACAAAGCAGCAAACCAGCGCCCCCGTACTGGAAACCGATGCCCTCTCTCATTGCGACAGCAGGTTCTATCCGACTGTGTACAAGCTACTCCAGATTCTAGTCACCCTCCAGTGACCACTGCCAGCTCAGAGAGAACGTTTTCGAGCATGAGGTTACTTAGAACTACTTACGCTCCACGATGTCTGAGGAACGCATGGTTGGCCAGGCACTTCTGTAAGCCCACAGAAATGTCGACATCAGCGTGTCGGAAGTCACTGACCGTTTCGCTAAGCTTCCTCGCCGTGTCAACTTTGTCTTTTGATACCGAGCAGGACAAAAATCAGCGCAAACGAAAGGAAAAGACACTGCTGTTCCATAGTTCAGGTCAATGAGCCCGTAATTTTGACGCATGTATTATTGTTCACCACCTTTTAAAGCCGTGAGGATTTTGTACCTTTTAGCAGTTAACACTGTGACCTAATATAAACATAAGAATACGGGCATCAGGTGGACATTACCAGCCAATCGACAGCTTCACCTTGTTCACTGAGAGGTCGGCATACGCGGCGTTACCAAACAAATTCAACTATTGGGAAGCCGTACTAGCAGCATTGTTTGTTACTTTCATTTGTCGTTTTTGTTCTTCATTGCTTTTTGAACTAGAAGCGGCATCCCTCCTTTTATATTGAGTGCACAATAGCGGTTCGCACTTTTAAAACAGTTTTGAAATAGTTTCTTTTGTTATTTCTGCACTCTTCCTTTATAGTTCTGTCCACATGGTGCGTCCGAGACAGCAGCTTGGCCCAAGGACATATCAGTTGGGCATTATGTATAGTGATCATTGCTTAGTTCCGTTTATTGATTGCATATTTAAATGTACATTTGTGTAGTTTTGCGTAAGCATACTGCGCACTGTTCCGGTGACTTATGTTTTGCCCGTATTCGAGGTGTACTTTCCCATTCTTGCTTTTCCCTGGCCGCATCATTTGTGCAAAAAGATGAACATTTTGCGTAAACAATCTACATTAAAATATTTGATCTCGTCCTGGTTACTTTGTGGACTTCATTTTTTTTTTTGTTATCAGGCGCTTCTTCAGTTCAAACTGATGCAGTTCCGAAGTTTACGTGATATTTGCCGTACCTGTTACACACACAAAAAAAAATATTGAAACGGTTGAAGACAGCTATTCCTGGAAAGATTTTGCGGGCATGCCAACATAATATTTTACGAAAGAAACACATTTCTTACTCGTTCTTAACAGAGGGCAGCATTCAAGAAGTGATTTGCAACATCTAATACAAATTGTCACTGGTAATACATGTTAGGGGTAATTCCAGTGACAATGTATGTACATGGTAATACATGTACATACCCACGCCTTTTTTGGAAAATTATGAACCGGACGACAAAACCACAGTCTCTCTTTGTGACACTTCTGGATCCCCCGTTGCCGATTGCGACGTTCCATCCGTCAACTCTGCATTTTGTTCCGTCTTTACTAATGAACCTAACAACGAACTTCCTGATTTTCCGCATTTTGCTTTTCCGCCAATGCCAAAGATTGAATTCAATTCAGAGGGAATTGTAAAAGTTATTAACCAATTAAGAACTCTTCGTCATGCGGTATAGATGGCATAAACGCCAAAATTCTGAAAAATACTAAACATGTATGCAGTTCCATATTGTCAATCATTTTTCAGCAGTCGCTCGACACAGGTGAAGTCCCATTAGACTGGAGGAAGGTCATTCCGGTCTTCAAGAAAGGTGACCGCTCATTTGCAGGTAATTACCGACCGATCTCGCTCACTAGTGTTTGTTCAAAGATCATGGAACACGTCATCTTTTCTCATGTTGCTACATTTTTATCATCCGTAAACTTCTTTCACCAAAACCAACATGGCTTTCGTAAAGATCAGTCATGCGAGACCCAACTAACATTATTCCTGCACGACATTCACCTTCATATCGACCGTAACATCCCAATTGACACACTGTTCTTAGATTTTGAAAAAGCCTTCGATAAGGTACCCCACTCCCGTCTCCTTCTAAAACCTCGCGTCTAAACCTTCATCGGCATGTTTTTAACTGGATTAAAGCATTCCTAACAAACCGTAAACAATTCGTGCATGTTAATGATCACTCCTCCGACCTCTCCCATGTCTTGTCCGGCGTGCCCCAGGGTACCGTCCTAGGGCCTCTTTTATTCCTAATATACATTAACGATATTCCGCTTTCCGTTGAATCTAACATCCGTCTTTTGCTGATGATTGTGTCCTCTATCGCCCTATAAATAACCCCACCGATGTCTCCCCTCTACAGCATGACCTCTCACGTATTCAGCAGTGGTGTACCACCTGGTTGATGCCCCTTAATGCGAAAAAAAAAACATTACTAATTTCTTTCCATCGTCGCCGAAACCACACGCCGGCTACTTACACAATCAACAACTGTCATATAGCTGCTACTGACTCGATTAAATACCTGGGTGTCCATCTTTCGAGTGACCTATCTTGGGGCGACCATATAAATCACATAATTCACTCCGCTAACCACGCTCTCGGGTACACACGCCGTAACATTTCGATGGTACCACCTTCCGTTAAACTACTCGCTTATAAAACCATTGTCAGACCAAAACTTGAGTATGCATCTGCTGTCTTTGACCCCACCAAACTAATCATATCAAAATTCTTGAGTCAGTAGAGAACCGAGCAACCAGATTCATTGTTTCAGATTATTCCCGCGACTCGAGCATCTCCGCCCTCAAATCCCAGCTAAAACTTTCTACCCTCACTCTTCGTCGTCGTATTGCACGTCTCTGCCTTTTTCACAGATTCTTTTATTCAACCCCGGGGAAAAACCACTTCATCCAGCCGGTCCATCGAGGTCATCGCACAAGTCATCCAAACGCTTTGATTCCGCCACGTGCCCACACCACCTCATTTCAGCAGTTCTTCTTTTTGCGCGCCGCCCGAGACTGGAATGACCTTCCGAACGAAGCAGCAGTCATCCGCGATTTCGCGCGCTTCAAAAATGCCACCCAGGAAGTAGACTCAAGCACATCCACCTTCATCGATACCGCAATTTTCATGTCACCCCCCCCCCTCATGTAAAGTCCCATACGAGACCTTTGAGAATATAATAAATAAATAAATAAATAAATAAATAAATAAATAAATAAATAAATAAATAAATAAATAAATAAATAAATAAATGTTATTCATATACTTAGTCGTTCTAAAAATTCTATGAGGACGTCGCGCTGCAACGTGAGCCCCCCCCCCCCCCCCCCCCGAACAAAATTCCTGGCTACGCCACTGTCATGTAGTTATATCTACTGTACCAGTAGATAATTGGCGTGCGCCCTATTATTGCAAAGCGGTTGTGTTAAACAGCATGCGTTCCTATGCATAGGATAAAAATACTTATGTGTGAACTTTAACGCTCTTAGAATCCAGGGCCTCGATGCCCGATTGTTGTACTGCACACTCTCAATACTATATTCACCATAAAACACCTCAGCGGTTTAAGACAGTGCGAACCACCGTGGAGCCGTTGCTTCTACGTCGTCGTGTGACAAGAGCTGTACTGAAGAGAGAGAGAGTGATACACTCAGTTCTTGCTTCTATTTTACAGATGCTTCCTCCTACGCTCATCCACCATACTTCAGGAATATACCGACAGCGCATGGAAACTAAACCGCGCCGCATTGACGGTCAGTGGGCGATCCACTTGGCCAGAAGCAGCTGTGTATTACTCAATTCGCAATCCAATGTGCATCTGACAGCCTATGACGTGGGAAGAGGGTAATGGGGGCGATAGAATAGCCTCGTTAGCAGCGTAAGAAAACCAAAGACCGCCTGCTTGAGGACAAGCGTGCTTCGCAATATATATAAACTCGGGCGCAACAACAGTCCTGGCATTATCTTTTCGCGCCACGATGGTGGGACATCCTCTAGTGTATCATGCGTTAAAAAGACTCCCCACACGCACAAATGGGGGGGGGGGGGGGAAGAACGAATATTCAAGGGCGGCAAGTTGCTTTTAATCGATAAATCGATGCGCCAATTGCTTCGTCGATTTGTGCTTGCCGCAAGACTGATGGTCCACGCGCGCTCTTGCGCCTTTGTCGACACAAGATGAGGCGTCTCTTGTCGCGTCCCCACGGGCATCGCCCGTCTCTGGCCGTGACGCGTCGCGGCTGCTTACAACAACGCCTTCCGTCTATGTGAGCGCCGCGCAGCCGACGCAGAGTCGAGCCCTGACGCGCGAGTGGTCTCGACCGTCGCAAGACGCGAAGGCGCGATAACTGGCGGCAGCAGCTGCGTGGTGCTACATAACTCTCGCCTCTAACCGAATATCGTGCCACTGCATTTATTTATTTCTTTATTTATTTGTCGAAACGGTGCCGGCTTGCGCGACGCCTTCGGGCCGCCCCGTGCCCGCGCGCGTGGTGCGTGCGCAGACATGTGTCACGGACTGCCATTCGGAAAGCGTGTTTCCTGGCGCTCTTATTCGCTGCTTGCGTCGCGAGCTCCCCGGTCTTCGGGCTATGAGTGACGTGTCAGTCGAATCGTCCGCACAAGCCGCATATCTCGTGGCCCCCGCCGATTTTCGCATCCTGACATAGCATTACGTGACGGGTTATTGGCGTTTGTAGAATTCACAGGAGAACCGCCTTAAGCATTTTTGCCAATTGTAATCGAAAAAGCAGTAGAACTATAATACCCTTTCGATTATATTTCTTGCACTGCAATGGTGATTCATAGAAAGAAAGAAAGAAAGAAAGAAAGAAAGAAAGAAAGAAAGAAAGAAAGAAAGAAAGAAAGAAAGAAAGAAAGAAAGAAAGAAAGAAAGAAAGAAAGAAAGAAAGAAAGAAAGAAAGAAAGAAAGAAAGAAATATGTATTGCCAAAGTGGCACTTCAAGTATCACCGAGCAAGGCAACGCATAGGCTTTCGCATAGTATGTTATACATGCCTCTTCGTCTGCATATCCGTTTCACAATAAATCTGAATGACGGACCGTATCATGCGGTACAACAATTGCACTACTTTCTTAATAAGCGGGGATCATCAACGAAAGCCTGGCCATGAACTAACCCCAGCCAGCGCGCGTGACGAGCGAGAGCGAAGCTTCTTCACTTTTTGTTCGCGCATCTTCAGCGGTGCGGCGCGCCTTTCTAATGGAAATCAAGGGAGACCGAGCTGGCTCTCCTCGATAGAGACATACAAGTTTGCTGGCGGAGGATTTGGTTCGCATGTAGCTTGCTACTTTGACTAATCCAGGAAAATAAGGCTTGCTATCGTAGCCCAACGAGCTTATTTGTAAGGTCCTTCGGGGGCATGTACGCCGAACAGAAGTGCCTGTCAAGGCTTAATGTCTCTTTTCTTTTCTTTCTTTTTTTTTTTGCAGACTGTCTCGCGCTGAAAGCCGCTCAAAAAAAAAAAAAGAAAGAAAAACAGACAAGAAGATGTTGTGTGGGTGCTTTAGTGGCTCTCTGCAAGCAATAATGTAGAAACGTCAAGTTTAACACAGCCGCATTGAATCGAATTGAAAACGAAGCATGAAGTCAGCTTGCTTAACAATAATTGCTGGCGTTTTACGTGTTGAAACCAAAGTATGATTATGAGGCACGCCGTAGTAGGGACTCTGGATATTAATTTCGACCACCTGGGGTACTGTAATGGACGCCGAAGTCTAAGGACACGGCTGTTCTTTGCGTTTCGCCCCCATTGAAGTGAGGCCGCCGGGGCCGGGAAGCAGCTAGCATGCTTCTTTACTCATACTCACTCCTCTCCCCTCTCACCCACGGCATAGAGTTGGTTCGCGTACCATAACGCACTGATCACTGCGCGTACCTTAGTGCGAAATATCACTGCGACCATGGCACTGACGGCGTAAATTGCCTTGAAGGTCATTAGAATTGCTGTCGCAGTTCAACTTGTTACTACCTGTACTAACGTTGATCCGATACAATTTCAAAAGGCGAAATAAAGAAAAAAAGTGCTTATCATTAAGTTACATGCTTATTCTCATATTTAGTCTATAGGGTGTTTTATTCATCCATGACAACAAATGCACACATACACTTTTTTATTGAATTGAGGATACGTAAGTACAAATTTTAATATATTGACGGAATGACGTGCCAGGACTATCTGGTTATGAGACATACCGTATATTTTGGGATCTCGTATGCTTTTGACCAACTAAAGGTTCTTTAACGTGCACCTAAATTTAAGTTGAGGAGCGCCTTTTCTTTTTTTTTTTCGTTTCGCGTCCATCGATGTACGCCCGCCACTGCCGAGGCCAAATCCATAACCTGGAGCTTAGCAGCGCAACGCCAAAGAAAGAACGAAAGAGGGCAGCCGAGATATAAACCAGGTTGCATCTCGTTTGCTAACCTATAATAGAAAAGTGGCACAGGAGCAAAGAAAAAAAGTCCCAGTTTCGCCGCAAGGGCCAAGCAATGAATGCGATAGCAAGAATTTGGAATGTCACACGAAGAACGACAAGCGGCTCGATTTCAGCGCGCCGCTGAAGCATAAAGGACGCCCGAAATGAAAGCACAGGTCAGGCCCGTAGCCAGCCCCCTCCCCCCCCCCCCCTCCGAAATTTTTATGATACATGGAGTTTTACCGAAGATAAATAATGAAAATAGGCGTTTTTCTCAAATACTCAAGACTTTCAGCAAGTGCCCTCCCCCCCCCCCCCCCCCCCCCCCCGAAAAATATTCCTGGCTACGGGCCTGGCACAGGTATACAGAGGACAACTAGGCAACTGTCACAGTTGTTACGTCTTAGTGCTTGAGCAACGTGCTGCAAGTGTCGACAATATTTGTTTGTTTGTTGGTTTATTCCATCAAAATTATAGCACATACCCACTCTGGTGGATTGGCCACGACTGCGTGTCGACAATGGAGAATGAGACGCTCTTAGGTATTTCTTTTTCTTTTAAACTTCGGTGCGTGGAGTGACTCCTCTGCGTCTCCTGCCACACGGGGGCGTCTGACGCAAGGTGTGCCCGGTGTTCTTTTTTTTTTTTCGTTCCACATCACGCATGGGTACAGAAAGGGGCCACTCTGTCGTGCGCGTCTCAAGGACAGTTTTCGAACTGAAAGAAAATGTAGGAACGTTGCGTGATAGAAAACACGCTCAAGCTCCCCCGAGATCTGCGTACCGCCAGCGGTAAACGGTGGACATAACTAGCTCGCCGTAATGCACCTACGTATACATGGCGTGTGGTTGAGACAATAAAGACAAAAGAAAAGGGTTGTGCTTAAGCATAATACAGTCCAGTTGTATTCGCCGCTTCAGTATATTTGGCAGGGAAGTTAAAGTATTAGCTTATGCAGACGATGTCGCTTTCTTTTGCACGGATAAACCAAGTGTAGGAAATGTAGTATCTACAATTGAAAAGTTTGGCGTTGTATCAGGAGCTCGTTTAAATGCCTCTAAGAGTTTAGGACTATGGTTTGGCTCGTGGGGTACCACGCCGAATCAGTTCGCAGGGATTAATTGGACATGAATCCCGCCAAAGTACCTCGGTGTACCACTAGACGCGTATAGGTTCAGTGCGCATTACTGGAGGGAGCGCGTTCCTAAGCTTGAACGACAGGCCCAGACATTTGTTCCCCATCGACTTTCAATATTTGGGAGAGCTGAAGCTTGCAATACCTTCCTAGCAACAAAGCTTACTACGTATTGCAACTTATCCATTGCGCAAGATTTTATGTACAACGCTTTCATCGAATTTTTGCTACTTTCATATGGTCTTCGACTTTTGAGCCCATGCGTCGTGACAACATTTTCAGGCCAGTTAGTGAGGGTGGGTTGGGATAGGTACATCTTTATCTATGGCAAACAGTTCATGGTTCTTTTTTCGAGACCATTCCCACCCCGTAATGCGTTAATTTTTGCAGGTTACACTTGTCGATTGCTTGTCAGACTTAGTTGTTTCATCAAATTTCTCCGAACGCCCGTGTTTGTGGGGATTCATGCAGCAAGTTTATCTCGCAGTTCGGTTCCTTAAAGCTCGCTTTTCATGGAATACCTGTGCAGTCTCGCGCAAGGTACTATATAAGGAATTACCAACTATGCTCTTTCCGCCTCCGTTGTACCGTTCATTGTACTACGATCTTTCAGACCACGTTGTGTTGAAACGTGTGCGCAAAAATGTATATTCCTCCTAATTCAAAAACATATCTTCTATAAACTACACTCTGAAACACTGCCGGTAAAAAGATGGTTAAAAAGAAAAGGTATTTTTGTTTCTTCTGTTAACTGCCGTCTATGTGATGTGCCGGAAACAATAACACATTGCTTTATTAGCTGCAAAGACGCTATTCTGTTCTGGGATGTCCTTCAGCGAGCACTGAAGAAAAGTTTTGTCATTAATTCTCACACCATACGTTATCTTATACCAACCTCGCTTGATGAAGTGCCATATGATATGTTTTTCCTCAGGGGCATGCATAGCTTATGGAAGACACGTATGCAAGACCGTAATGCAAAACCCACCATTTCTTGAAGCATACACTTCATTCGAATGGCTATTCACCTAAAGGACACTTATGACGGCCTGGAGTTTAGACCAGACTGGTACCCCCTCTTGGTGAGGTGCTCGGCCTCACCACCTTTTCTGCATAACACGATGTGAAGAACTCGCACTGTTCTACTGCACATTGTGTTTAGTCATCGAGTGTGCCCTTAGCAACGCTTGAGCGCTTATTGTCGCTATCTGATTGTACTTTTGTTTGCTTTATTTGTGCTCTTATTGTGTATTCTAATACTCAGTGTAATAAATACCATGAAAGGAAAAAATAAAGGGACGTGTGGTTGAATTGACTAATGCATCGCGCTGGGAAGCGAGGGGTCGCCGGTTCGAACCCCCGGTCGGGTACTTCAGAATATTTTTCTTCTGCTTTTTTTTCTGTGTGCCTTTTTTATATATATACGTACATATACATACGGCGACGGCAAAAATCTGCAGAGAGTGTGCATATAATTGCTACCGCAATATAAAAAGAAAAATCACCGCATCTCCACGAAGTGAATGATGATGAGTGGGCGAAGCAGCTGGGTTCACCTTTTGTTACCCTATAGATGTTTTGTTTTTACGCTGTTTTGTCATTTTATTTTTGTGCTTGTTCACCTTTTGTTAACCTTTTTTCACAGATGTTGTCGGTTTCGATTGTACACGGTGCTGTCAGTTTCGGTTTCGGTTTCGTGTACCCTGACAGCCGGACGCGGATGGACGGACAAGCCTCGGCCAAAAAGAGGAAGAAGGCTTCTCCTTGGCGTGAGCGTGCGCTCACTTATCATCATCAAGGCGCTCGAAGAACAAGAGGAAGAAGACTTCTCCTTGGCGCCAGCGCTGTCGGTTTCGGTTTCGTGTACCGTGACGGCCGGACGCGGATGGACGGACAAGCCTCGGCCCTAAGGTGCTTCGCCTCTAAAAGAAAGAACAAGTACATGTTGTTAGGCCAGTCGGCTCATTCTCTTTCCTGTCCTGAACTTGTTTCGCCTTGGGTTGCGTCTTAAGCACTTTTAGCAGTAACGTAGTTAAAGCTACGAAGCGGCAACGGTGGGTATTATTTAAATGCTGTAAGTTAAGCATTTAGGAATCGGGTTGAGCTCGAAGGCACGGAATAAAGCACACGTCGAGTTGGAAACGTTTCTCGTGACAGGATCACACAGTCTGTTAGATAAAGCTGGAGGCAGCTGGCAGATGTGACAGAATTCGGGTTTATGCGACCACGTGAACCGTCTCACGAGGCTGCTATATTCGGACCCACGTCAACGGTTCCAAGCCGTTCGTTGTGTGCTTCGGCGATCCTCGATATCATTGCGCTGATAGTGGTAGGGTCCCTAAGTATAGAAGGAACTGGACCACATATTGTATAGGAAGTACCACGGAGTGAAATGAATAGGGAGCGGGCGTAGGAGAGAAAGCGAGAAGAAACTAATAAGCAAAGAAATGTCAAGCAGGAATAGCGTATACGCGAGTCTCCAGTATGATTTCCCCGCGCGACTGGCATGCCGTGAGGGGAAGCGAGACAGGGCGGTGGCTTCCGGCGCACTGCGTCGCGCTGCGCACCGGAGAGGGCATTGGTTCCGCTGCGCGCGCCTGTGTGTGTGTGTGTGTGTGTGTGTGTGTGTGTGTGTGTGTGTGTGTGTGTGTGTGTGTGTGTGTGTGTGTGTGTGCGTGTGTGCGTGTGTGTGTGTGTGTGTGTGTGTGTGTGTGTGTGTGTGTGTGTGTGTGTGTGTGTGTGTGTGTGTGTGTGTGTGTGTGTGTGTGTGTGTGTGTGTGTGTGTGTGTGTGTGTGTGTGTGTGTGTGTGTGTGTGTGTTCGTTTGTTGGCCAACCATTCCCGTGATAACGGGGAGGTCACATCGGTCGGCCGAGGCCCTGGTAGCAGGGGCGCTCGAGAGACTCGGAGAAAAGAAAACGGGTTCAGAACTAATGAAGACGTGCGCGACGGCGGGGCGAAAGAGAGAGCACACGCCTTGCGTAAGAGGGCGGCCCGAGCAGATTTGCGCCACACGAAAAGCAAGACGCCGAGGGAACAACGAGGGGCTGAACGCGGCGGGGAAGGGTGGGGGGGACATGTGATGGCGCGTGAGTCGGTCGTGGGCGATATATAATGGCACCTGGGGTCCCCGGGAGGTGTGCCCGACAAACAAAACAAGTAGTACTGTGTCTAACGTCGCGCAGGCTTCGTGGAGAGGAGCAGCGGGGAGAGACTACGCGTGAGAACGGTTCAACGTTGTATCGAACGGAGAGGAGGCCAAGCCGCGGTGATGGAGCGGAAGACGACTCCTGCCGTACGCAGCGCGCACCCGACTGGAGAGACCTAAAACGCCATTAGCGACAGAGTTCAATGAATCGGTTAGTGTCCCGAACCCTTCCATGAAAAAAAAAACAATACACGAAAGGATCTTCAGGCACAAGTGCCTTTATTGCTGGCTTTGTTCCTTATTTTTCTGCGCGATGCAGTAATGATAGAGAATACAGTTTGAGCGTGCCGCAGTTGTGTAACACTTTATACAGCGAGATAAAGAGGTGAATATGGAGGTTAACTAGCTGGGTTTAGCTATACACCTTGCCGAGTGAGAGGCAAGCGGGAAAGGAAAAAAAAAAAAGTAAACGTAAAGAGAGCGCAGCACCATCAAGGTGAGCACAAAATAAGAAAAATGAGCTAAACCAAGCTTGAAGCACCACGCGTCGAAGGCGTTTGTAGAGGTGAGATTGTTCTGCGATGGAGGTGGCAGCGCATGTCGTGGAAATAGGTGTAGCCGCTTTTGTGATGTTAGTAGCTTCTATACGCAGAAATATTATTGTGAAACACTGCTTAGAACGCTGTATTGCTCCGAGTACGCGCTTCAAAATCCCTCTCGCGGACAAACTACAGAAGAAAGGCGGGTAAGATTTGGCGTGGATTCAGGGTCACAGAACTGGAGACGATATTTTGTACACTTCGAATTCATGGGGTAATGTGCACAGTCATTACACGATGCTAAAAATACACGTGAAGGCCAATTTGAACAAATAAAGCAGGGTTGATAATTCATAATATTCACTATTTCTGCGTGCGAGAACCACTATGTGATTACAAGGCACGTCGTAGTGAAGAGCTCAGGATAAATTCTTACTTCTTAGTGTTTTGCCGTGGCCAGCAACGCATGGTGCACAAGCCTTTTTTTTTTGCTGTTTTTTTTTTCATTCCGATCACATATGTCGTTGATCGAGCCCGTGACCTCAAACTCAAGGAAAAGGTCACCATTATTTTTATTTATTTCTTTATTTATTTACAGACAAGAAGTTCGGAAACATTCAGTAGTTCACAGAGCTGTTTATTCATATGAAGCTTTCGCTCATCGACCGGCCACCTCTACCAATACGTTCCCAATTATGGCAAGCTGGCTTGTTTCCTAACAAACTTATGTATTACATACACGAACTGCTTCAGGAACACCGGCCCTTATTCTGACCTACCTTGAGCAGCGGCGAACTGTGAGACATTTTGCTGCTAGACAGACTCAGCTATCAGAATTCGGAATCACTACAGCAATGCAAGAACACTAGCGCAAAAAAATGCAAACCATGCTGGGACGCTGCTCGACGTGGTCCTGCGTACGTTTAAGAGAGCAATAAGATACACTTTTCTCAAGAGAGCCAGGTTTCGCCTGGTTTACTGTGCCGCAAGTTCATATCAGTGCGACCTAAAGCTGCCTACAGATTTCCGCCATAGATTGCATCCTAACATTTGTCTGCGCGTGACCAGCATATGAATGTATAGCAAAATCAACCCTCTGTTGTTTGTTGCGTTACCGTCTGACCATATATTATCAGGGCGTCCTGATAGCAAGTTGTTTATAACTTTAGCTGCCGCATATCCTTTATTTAGTCGCCTTTGCGCTACCGTACACGCGCGCAGCTCCGTCCTGCTTACTTTGTTAAGCGAGCCCGATCCGAAGAGGCATAGGCGTGCGCAGGGGGGGGCAAAGGGGGCGAGAAGGGGGGGCGCAAAGTCAGCCCTATACATTGTAGGGGGGGCGATAGGGGGGGCGCAAAGGCAGCCGCATACATTGACATAATAGGGAGGGGGGGCGCTGCGACGAACCTTCGCCCCCCCCTGAAGGGCAACCCTGCGCACGCTTATGCGAAGAGGCATGAACGCGATTGCGGAGAGCACTGTTCATTCATAAAAATCCAAATGAACGCAGGGCCGCGTGCTTGCGCACTGATCTAACGTTCCTCCTTAGCATGAAGAAAGTGGCAGTCCTTAAGGCAGCAATAAGCAGGCTGTGTTTATTGTAGCTCAGAAAACAGCTGCAGCAACTCCATTCAGAATGTATGCAGTTGCGGTGCGAATCAGCCGGTCTCGCTTTGGTAGTACGGCGGATATGACGATAGCAACATCCGCTTGTTGTATCCGCGCAGGTTCTTGTATCTCTTTAAATTTTGTACGGCCACATCGTACTCCTGCTATATCGTCATATGCCTTCGGACGCAACACTGCACCTTGGTCCGTATCCGGCCTCCGGCTTCGCGTCCTAGAACCGCACGTAGTGATAGGCCGGAAGTAACCAACGTGGGTCACGGGGATGACTTTGGTGTTACGACAGTGCTTGCCCGCTTGCCGCGAATTCGCGCGGTGCATTCGGCGGTGTTTATTGCAAAACACAGAAACGAGCGTGCAAATGACCCGGAGCTCGCGTAACGCGGAAAGGAGAAATGTAAACTAGCGGCGCGAGAGATGCAACGTGCGTTACGTTATCTCTGCAAGATTCCAGGAAGAAGGCCAAAACTTGCCCACAGAGCCGAGCGCGCTGCGCACCTGCCCGGTGCCGGCTGCGCAGCGTCGCGTGGACTCTTCCAGCAGGAGCGCAGTAAAGTATATCAGCGGGGCGCATCTTTAGGGCGGCTTGGCGGAGGCCTCGGCCTTTTATGGGGTCAGCGGCGCGAGCGTATACGCTAGCGAGCTCGCAGCCGAGCCGCTCTTCAAGTCGCTCTTTTTTTTTTCTTTTTACGTCATGTGCGTGGAAAACGGCTCGCGACCGATGTGCTCCAGCCTGAGCGTCAGCCGGCGTTGGCTTGGGCGCGGCCGTTCGCAATTTACGATGTCATCTTGGAAGCATAAATTGGCTATCTCTGTTTGTCGCGCCTCATTAGACGACCAGTGGCGCCCTGCAGCGGGCGTGCACCGCTGTCTTGAAGAACAACGCGCGACATTAACGACCTGGGCCCTTCACGGCGGCCGCCTTCGGCCGAGCCGTTCCTCTCGCCCATGTAATTACACTCGGCGCTGAGTTCAAACATCCCCTCCATGCCCCTTAAACGCAAGCATATACTTTCGGGGCCCTTTGAGCACAGGTATTGCGCTGGGCATCTGACTCACCGCTCCGTAAATCATTTAATCAGAATGCATAGTGAACTCGCCTCTCGGTCCCGTTGTGTAGCGGTCTGTGCGGCGGTGCCTTGATTGGACCTTGCGAACGCTCGAGTTTCGCGCAATTAGACGAACGTTGTACCGTCTGCTTCGAGAGCAACTCGTGCAGCGGGCAGCGAGAGCCCCGCTTTAAAATCTTGCGTCCAAACATCTCTCCTCCTGCGAGTACTCGCGTTGCACTGAGCAGTGTAACAATTTTGAAATTGTCTTAAGCCCTTCAAGATACCGGCGTTTCCCAATCCCCAAAAAATGCTATGCAATAAGGGCGATTTTAAATGTTGTAGCATCGCTTCATATCGCAGCAAGGCATCTCCCTTTTGTGGCGAGGAGGTTGGGAAACGTAGCTGCGTGGTCACTTTGCCCAAGCACCTTCGTTGCGCTAATGAGTAATCACGGGGCTCGATGTGGCGCCTCTTGTTACATGCAAAGCAGCCCGAATTCAATTGGGGCAGACGCTTGTCTCGTTAAATGTCGTTGACAGGGCCTCATCGTCCAAGAACTGATTCGGTAATAGTGCGTGGCCATTATTCGCTGAGATACCATTAACACTTTATCGGGGATCTAAGTTTCAAATTACATGTGTACATACTTTCGAAGCTGTGTATATCTTATGAAGTTCATGGAAGCACTCTGTAATCGGCAACATTATTTCGTGCTTCCAAATTTTGCTTTCGTACTCGACACCGACGACAGAAGATACCGCAACGCTTATGCCAAGTAACCCACGCAGCTGCCGCGGCACGATAGACAGGCACGACGTGGAAAATGTGTTCAGAGCTCCTCAGATTACGCGGGAAAAGTATAGCAGATGTGGTCAACCATAATTATAGGACGCCCACGCGCATCGAAATCAACGTCGTCGAGAAAATTCGATGCCAACCTGTATACGCGCACGTTTAAGCTGTTCCCTTACCGCAGGAAATATGAGCCCGCTCAGCTGCAGTGCCTTTTACGTTATCGCTACATTTCATAAACTGTATTAGTCGCAACTGTGATGCATGCGACTGTAACTGAACCCTTGGTGCGCTGGATAAGTTTTTTGTATGTGTGAAAATTCAAAGATGCTCAACAAGAGAATCATGAACAAAACGAATTATTTGTCATAACAAAAAGTGCTGAGAGCGAATTGGGATAGTTGATTGACGGCACGCAGATTATTAGCCTTACCCGTGTTCTTCAAGTTCCCGAAGCTAGGCACCGCTGAAGAACTGTATTCTTCTACTGAGATTGATGTCAACTACGACAGTGGTCATGCTAGATACTATTCGGGAAGGCCGTCACTCTGAAATTGCGAACAGGCACATGTCATTGCGTAGAAAATTGTGCATTACACTTGTTGCACGCGTTCTTTATTTCTAAATTGTTTTCGGTATTTCAGCAGGCGTTGCCAGTGCACGTGGTGCCTGCTGGTTCTAGCTCCTACATACTCATACTCACGCTCGCAGTCATGCCCAGCGTCTGTCCCTTTGCTTCTGTCGTTCTTGTCTGTGTCCTTATTGCGCCGTTAATTAACACGACGCGTACACTTGATGAGCTTCTACCTAAAAGCAAGATGGCTTAGTCACGCACTTGAACAACACCAGACTCTGCAGTTGCTTTCTACATGATCTATAGTAAATATTAGGTCAATATGCAGTAGCCACGTCGAAGAAGTTCAAGGATCGAATTGTTTGTTCGCCATTATTTTGCATAATGTCGGCATAAAATTCAGTGTTCCTTGCCTAAAAGAAAACCCCACAGTCAACGGTGATGTGAAGCAGCTCTCATAATAGATAATAAGTAAGCTGTCTGAACACTAATGGATAAATTATAAGAGTAAACCACAAAAGAAATGAACTGGCATCGAAATGAGTGAACGACGTGTGATTTTGCGTTTCACCATTAGCGAGGAGGAGGCCAGGCTTGTGGAAGACAAACATCCACTGTGCTCTTTTGCACTGGAGAAGGGTACAGGGAGAAGAAATAAAATCTACAATTCAGCGCCTACTTAGCGGTAAATGCGAGGCAAATGCGTTAGCG
Organism: Rhipicephalus sanguineus; assembly: GCF_013339695.2. Classification (NCBI taxonomy): domain Eukaryota; kingdom Metazoa; phylum Arthropoda; class Arachnida; order Ixodida; family Ixodidae; genus Rhipicephalus; species Rhipicephalus sanguineus. The sequence continues at coordinate 270,057,093 of NC_051176.1, read as the reverse complement.
TTGCGTTGCGTTGCGGGACGGGTTACCGGCGTAGTCTAGCAACTCTAGACACTGTAGAGTGATCAGCAGCGTCACCGCTTGTGGTGCAGGCCTGGCACCTCGATGATGTATGCACGAGATGAGACCAACGGCAAACCGTCAGTGCTGTGAAAACGCGCCAAGCGCCTCAGCGAGATTGCTCGCAAGAGGAAAACCGCCAGCGCTGTGCTTCTACGCGGGATATTAAAGGTGCTGTGTTCCGCCTGATGAGGCATGCGCATCTGGTGTAATGTTTAAAGCATCGGGCCCCGATTCTAGAGGCCCTGAGTTCAAATACCGCCGTGAAAACATATTTGCTCACCTACAGCCGCTGTTTTGTCACCGCCGCCCTTTCCCTCTTTCGCCGTTATTTTGACTCAGCGCCCATTAGCAGGTGGGCACACAAAGCCGGCTCCAGGTCGACACAGTTAACGATTTTTAGAGCCATAGCTCAATCCTCCAGGTGCAAACCCAGAAAACGCCTCGTTTCGTGAATCTGGCCTTCAAGCTCAGACAATGTCATACCAGCGTCTCTGAAATGCCTCAGCGCTTCACACTGGCCGCGAGATGGCGCAAAGTTCTTGCCCGTAAGTTCACGCCGACGTTTCTCCAGCCACGGCCGGTGATGTGATCGGGGTTCTGCCCAGAGGACCGGAGCCAGCCAGAGTCCCGGGGAGATGTCGAGGAGAGGAGCCCGGAGCTGTTAACAGTAACGTTTATTTACAGGTAGCGTGTTGCTACATGATGGGGTTAGCATCATGGTACCGTTGTCAGATGGGAGGAGACGCGGCACCCGGAGGCGCTTTGTCCCAGAGTTCTACGACACTCATCAACCCATCATCATCCGTACGTCTATCCCGGTACCGCCTCCCCCCCGGGTTGAGGAGGGGAAGATTTGTTTCGGAAAGACGGTCCCTGCCCGGACAAGGGGGCTACCGCTCGGCGCAAAGCGCCAAACAGACGTAGCCAGTCTCACGGCCCCACGCCAGAGAGACTCGGCCATGGGGCTACAGTTTGGTGCTGCAACTTCAGTCGCCGCACACAAAACAGACGTACCCGAGAAATACCGCACGGCCGGAAGCCGGCGGGGTCCTACCCGGACGGAGGGGCCGCAGTTCGGCTCGACGAGTCCAATCGTCGTGTACTGAACTGCGACCGCATAGGGGCTACCGTTTGGCGCGGCAACCTTAGTCGCCGCACACAGACTAGACGTACCCAGGGAGTACCGCGTGGCCGAAAGCCAGCGGTGTCCTACTCGGACAAGGGGGCCGCCGTTCGTCGCAGCGAACAGAGTCGCCGAGCACAGAACGGAAACGACCGACATGGACCTCGTGGGCGGAGCCCAGCAAGGCGACTGGATTACCCGGGCGCATGCAGAGTCCGGGTAAGCAACAGCGGAAACCTCGACCGTCATCACCGCGGTGTAGCAACAGAAGCCGCATGCACCCAGACCGGCTCGGGCTGTTGGTTCCGCAGACACAAGTGACTGGCACGCTAGGCCAGATCGGTGTACCTTAGAGAGAGCCATCTTTAAAAGTTAATGGTGATCTGCCCTCCTGACTCACTAAAGATGACTGCTGGACGGTGCCAGGTTTCGAGAAACTTCTTAACGCCCAAACGCTGCCATTCCCGGTGGAGAACAAACCAGATCTCCTTCCGCACTTTTGCAAGTACTTCATGAAGACTAGGCTGCCTCCCATCGAAAACGGCAGCGCACCGTGCCACCCAAACTTGGTAAGAGCACTCGACGAGAAGAAGCACGTACTGGTTAACCGCCTGCGCAGGCAGGGGATGCAAAAACCGAACGGTTTCGAATGGAACTCCGGGGTGGCCATACAAGCTAGCTATCCTTTGAAGGAGGGCTGCTGGGAGTGCACACTGAGAGAAGATGTGAACCAAGTCCTCCCTACTGCCACAAAACGGACACTTTCCTCTGGTAGGGATTTTCGTGAAGGGCCTGAATGTTATGGGCAGGCACCCTCTTGCCAGGCGGTACATGAATGTAGAGCGCTTGGCATCCAGAAAACTGGCAGTGATGAGCTTCCAGTTAGGACTGTGGCGGGACAGGTCATATCTCACACAGTGGGCCGGGAGGTCCGGTGTGAGTAAGTCGACTAGATCATGGAGCTCGAGAGAATCTAGCTCTATCCCTGGGTTGGCCTCACGGAGACGAGCCAGAGTGGAGGCGGCCCCCGCATAGAAGGGTGAAGGAGTTCCCGCCCGAGGCACTGAGTTAGAGAATGCCTCCGGCGAGAACAGCCGCAGTCGTGTGCTCAGGAAAAACGACGCAAAGCTTCGAGTTAGGAGCATATCCGATTCGAGAGCTACCCGTGTCCATCTGAGATGCAGCGCAGTGGCCACGATGCCCAGGTCGGGAATTCCGAGTCCTCCCTTATTCCTGGGCAACTTGATCACAGGACGCGCCACATACATAGATGAGCCACTCCATAGGAAACGAAAGAGGAGCCCCTCCAAGACTAGCTTGGTTCGGGTTGCAACCGGCATAACGGAAGCTACATAGGTCAGAAAAGAAAAGAGCAGCGATCGAATGATCGTTACCCTGGCCGTCAATGGACATCCCAAGGCACTGATTTCCTGAATTCTGTCGGTCAGCTTTTGCTTAGCCAGCCTCCAGTTTTCAGTAGTCAGGCCGTCCGGTTCGAAATGGAAACCCAAAATACGTAGGCGTTGTTGCACGGGTAAGCCGTGAACAGGACGCAGACTGGAAGGAGCGGAGTTCAAATACATGACTACACTCTTGGACCTGTTTATCCTGGCTCCGCTCGCCGAGCAGTACCCCTCCATGACGTCCAGGACGGTGCAAACTGTGGCCTCGTCAGGGACGACAATGGAGAGGTCATCTGCGTAAGCGAACAGTGCGACAGGAGGGGAACCTGGTGGAAGGGGAAACCTACCGATGCTGTTGTCACTGGAAAGCCTCTGCAGGAGCGGCTCAAACGCGAGCACATAGAGGGCAGGTGAGAGCGGGTCCCCCTGCCTAACTCCACGACCCACGCTGAAAGGCTCCGAGATGCGATCCTGTATTACAACAGCCGAGCTGGGACGAGAATAGAGAGCCCTAACCATACTGATAAACTGGCCGCTGAAGCCGGCCTCTCTTAAAACCTTGAAAAGGTACCTGTGACTGATAACATCAAACGCCTTTTCTTGATCAAATGAGCAGAGAATGCCGCTGAGATTCCGTGCATTCGCCCATTCGATCAGGTCCCTGATAGCAAAGCCGTGAAGCTGGCAGGACCGCCCTGGAACACAACATGCCTGGTACGGACCCAAAACCGTGCTTAGCACTGGAGTGAGTCTTACGGACAGGCACTTAGCTATGAGCTTGTAATCGCAGTTCAGAAGGGTGATGGGCCGCCAGGCTCTCAGGTCAGTGCGTCTCGACTCGTCCTTGCACAGGAGAGTGATAAGCCCTTCCCTTTGAGTTGCTGACAGGGTCCCCTCACGGAGGAGCCTGTTTACAAGAGTGGTAAAAGGCTTCCCCAAAACCTTCCAAAACTTGACGTAAAATTCAACGGTCAAGCCATCCGAGCCTGGGCTGCGATTGCGCTTCATAGATTTCAGGGCTGCATGGAGCTCCTCCTCAACAAGTGGGGAGTCGCAGATATCGACCTGTTCATAGGACTTAACGAAAGGAAACGAGTACGGGGAGGGAGGTGGCTTGGCATAAAGGTTCTTGTAGAACTGCCGCGCCAGCTCCAATACTCCGTCCTGCGTTTCGACAAGATTGCCAGTACTTGGATCTGTGAGAGAGGTCATAACCGCTCTCTTTCGAGCTAGGTGCCTACGAAGAACATTCCTGCTACACCATGCCTCCATTTCCCACTGCTCAGCGCGCGCTGTGGCTCGCAAGCGGTCCCAGCGTCGCTGAAGCAGGACTCTAAGTTCTTTGCGAAGCGAAGTCAGGGCCGCGGTTACTCCGGGGCCACCGGACAGCGGCTTTGAGAGCAGGAGGATAGCGTCTGAGACGATTTTGATCTCAGCACGCTCCTCGCGTGCCCGCCGCTTGCCCCACTCCCGAAAGCACTCCGCGACACTGGCCTTCACCGCATCCCATTCGCTGCCGCCTAAGTCCTGTCCATCTAGCAGCGAACGGCAAAGAAGTCCAGCAACATCTTTAGCGGCTTCTTTATCTTTTAAGAGCCGTGGGTTCAGACGCCACGGTCTCTTGCCCTGTGCTACGAGGTTGGAATCGGCGAATCTCAAAGCAAGGAGGCAATGGTCACTCAAAGCGGAAGAACACAACCAAGAGGAATGCATGCTAGGAACGAGCGATGGCGAGACATAAAAACGGTCGATCCTTGATCGGCTGCCCCTCCCTGTCCAGGTCATTCCTGACTGTACAGGGCGAAGGGTGCGCCAGGCATCGACCAGTCCGAGCTCATCAACAAGCTCCCGCAGCTCTAAGTCGCCTTTCCTGTCTCTATACTTTGGAGTTCCCTTAGGGGAAACGCGATCCACTTGTTCGAGGACACAGTTAAAATCGCCGACTAAAATAATTCGAGAAGGGCCAACCAAATATGGATCTAACGAGGGAAAGAAATCCTTTTGTTCCTTCCCTCGAGTGGGAGCATAAATGTTCACAATCCGAATACCAGAGTCAAGATCCACTGACAGAACGCGGCCCTCCGAATCCCTGGCGTGACGCAGCACAGAGCCGGTGAATCGTGGCATCAAAATGATGGCGACCCCCCGACAATGCGCCGCGCCATAACTCCAGTAGGATTTGGTGCCAAACTGTCTGTCAAAGTTATAAATCTGACCAAGTCTAGACACGAATGTTTCCTGTAAAACGAGGATGTCTATTTTTCGAGACCGAGCTAAGTGAATAACCTCAGCCTGTTTAGCTGCTCGAGAAATCCCACGACAATTGAAAGTAGCTATAGTTAAAGAAGGAGTAGCCATGATGAAAGAAAAAGGGGGAGACAAGGCTAGGAACAAGAAGGGACTAGGAGAGCTAGAAAACAAGAAAAAAAAGGGGGGGGAAATGGGGAAGGCTAGTACCTGAGAATACTAGCCCCACTGAAAGCTACCGTGGAAAGCTAATGAGAACCCTCCTCATCAGAGGAGGAGTCCTCGTGTGTGGACGAGTACACTCGGTCAGACATGGGTGAACAATCACCACCACAACTGCCTAGACCACAGAAGGGGCAAGAAGAGAAGCTCTTCTCACCCACGGTACTGCCCTTGACGGTGGACTGGGTTGACTCCGCGTCCGAATCCGTCGCTGCGGTGCGCTTCACGCCAGGCAGGCCCTCCTCCAAGTCACCGGGTCCGCCGCGCGCAGCCGCCGCCGGCCGCTCGTGTGAAGAGTCCCTGGACCGCGCCCGGCGCTTCTTCCCTCGAACCACCCTCCACGCCTCCGCATCCATGGCCTGCTCCCGGTCCTCCTCGGCTGCAGGCGCGTCAGCAGGGACTGCAGGCACGTCGGCAGGGGCCGCAGGCACGTCCGTAGGAGCGACCAGCGGCGGCAAGGCGGCGGAAGGGGCGGAAGCCTCAGCTAACTCCGGCCTCCGACCCTGCTCGCCCCCTCCGGGAGCCTCTGCACCAACTGGCTCCCTCTCTGGCAGGGGGGAGCCCTCGGGACCCTTCGAAGGCGCCTCCTGGCTTTCAGCTGCACCGCTCGTCACCTGTGTAGAAGAAACACGAGCAGGAGCACGCGCAGCGACGGACGAATACGTGCGCACCTTGCAGGCAGACAGAGCATGGTCTTCACCGCAGCGTTTGCATACTGCTTCGCAACGGGCGTGCCCGAACTCAGCGCAACGCTCGCACTGTGGGACCTTGCAGTCAGCTGCGTGGTGCCCCGGGAAAAAGCACCTACGACACAGGCGAACGACGCCGTCGTACTCGCACTGGACGATCCTGCTCCCCACCGGAAGGAGGTTGGGAACAGGTCGCGCCATCTCGACACGTACGCGTCGGTTGCCTGTCAGGACACTCTTAAAATCCGGAACGTGCTCGTAGTCTACACCGAGCACTTTGCCGTACGCCGCCAACCCGTTAAGGAGCGCGGAGTCACTGGCATCGGCTGGGTAGCCCAACACGCGCACGGTCTTCACCCGAACACCGCGGTACTCGAACTTAACTTCTACATTACGAACCGTGACGACAGACTTGGCGAGAAAACGCTCAACTGCCGCCATGTTCGCAAAGGTAACTTCAAATCTGCCGGCTCCAAAGTCTTGAACACACTTGAGCTCGTTTGGCGAGAACCGCTTCACGAGCTCCTTGCAGATGTCAACGTTGGTCGTGCCCTTAGGAACACGACCGTAGAACGTCAGCGGCCGAAGCTGCTGAGGGGCCGCCATCGCGGTAGAGACCACGAGGCGGCAGCGCACAGGACTGGCTAGCCTACCCCAGAAAAAACTGAGGTTAAAGCTAGCCTATCCTGAAAAAGAAAAGAGCGTCAAAAAAAGGGGGGGAAACCTCACCGAAAGCCTGCGAGAAACTGGCGAAGATCCGTCGCGGAAGGCCGCCGGGTTACCGCATGAGATCGCGAGGTGCCTCCTTCAACACGCAGGAACAAACAGCGCTACACAGAGCCTGCCAGCCCGACCACGTCGGGCTGGCAGGCTCGTGAGAGCTCGTGAGAGCTTGAGAGAACTTGTGAAAGCTCGTCGGGAGCGCATCGGCGCTCGCATTTTATGTCATGGCCTTCCCAGGGTTCCCTGTAGGAAAAAACAATGGAGGCCAGGACAGTCCAATGAAAATTTCCATCTTCACCTCCGCCCACAAAAGGGGAAGGTGAAACGCCGCCTCCTTCCCAACCCACGAAAGGAGAAAGAGGCACATCCAGTTCGTCCCATGGCGAGGGAAAAACACTGCCCACCGCGCACACACGGCACAGCACGAAGACGTTGAGCCTTACGTGGAAGTCAATTTCGTAGTCTGTTGCAATGATGGTTATGCGCGAGGCAGACCACGAATTGTGGAAACAGCGGCAACAAGGCGCCACGGAGAACGTGGGAAATGCATCCGCAGACGGTTCCCAGACGCTGGGTCCTTTGTCCGGGGCACCTTGACGACAAAGCAAGCCGCCTCGACGGCCAACAACTCTTCCTAAACTGTCAGTTGGTCAGGCGTGCCCAAATGGTTTTACGAGGGGCGCAGACAACCTGAGAATATTAGACGAACGACCTTCGTGTTGTCGCCGCTCTTGGGGCATCTCTGGAACCGCTGACCCGGAAGAAATCAGGGTAGTCTTAGCCGCAACGTCTCATGCGTCAAAGCGGCGCCAAGCCAGGCAGGCCGATCATAACACCGGTCTGGAGGCGCGGACCGGCCGTGCTCCAGCGTACCATCACGTTGACCACGTGCTCTGTTCCGCGCGCCTTGTGTGTCGTCGCAACGCAGGCCAAAGAGCTTCAGCGGAACGATAGTGGCACTAGTGCGGCGCGTTCGCGAAAGGGAAAAGTGATTCAAGGTCACAGCGAATAGCTCAAGGCTACCGCCAGAGGCGCTGGCTGCATCCAAGTTCACTGCGTGTTCGCGCCGATGGCGCCGAGCAGTGATGGCACCTAGCAGCTATGCAAACCATTGGTCTCGTCCTTTTCCAAAGCAAGCAGCACCGAGCTATCGCTCGACAAACTTGGTTTAGCCGCGTTCAACGACGGCGATTTTTTTCGAGCTGATGGTCCTGTCGCTTTTGCAATAACATAAAAAGCGCACGCCGCAGCCAGCACGGCCGGGATCAAATTAGTGCATTCGTGCTCAACGATACCGTCTTGGTATAGATATAAGGGGTCGTAGCCTTTTACCTAAAACGACGGGTACTTCATAGAAGCTACAGCGAAAAAGAGTGCTTCATCAACGTGTGCAAGCGCGCAGTGAAAGCTTACGGACCGCAGCAGTAAAACAACACCAAACAAAAGTACAGTAAGCAAGCTTAGTGAAGCAACTGCTTCCCGCCTTACTTAACCCAACTTTCACAACTGTCGATCCTGCTGCCTTACCTAACATCACACTTCCACAAACCCTTTATCTATTATTATTTCTTTCTTGGGCGGAATGTTGAGTCCGAAGAGGACCGAGAGGAAAGAGGGCATTGTGTGCGAGCTTTTGCATCAACCTCGCGGTAAGGAATATGAAACGAATATTTGTAACTTGTGCCCCACATGCAATGGGAGTATTGTCAGTTCATTTAATAGCGTACAGCATTCCTTTTTCGTGTTTATCAAATTTTCTCGTCCGTACTACAGGAGTAATCACTCCACAATAACGTTTAGCAAAGCTTCAATTTGGGTTGGTACGGCATTGTAATGTAGATGCGCTGAGCGAAATGCACAAACCAGAAACGTAACTTTGCGCACCACTAGTCCTGTCCTCTTGTTACGTTTCTCGTTTGTGCATTTCGCTCAGCGCACCTACATTACAATAGACTCCACAATACCACGAGTAAACTTTAGGCGTGCAAATAAGGGTTGGTGCGGGTCCAATTTGATGTCCCACACGAGGAGCGCTGAACATCGTTAAGCAATATACTGCGCGCTCTCCTACGCGCATCCTAGAGATAATGAAGCCGAGGATAGCATCCGGGACGTTATTTGTAGTTTTTAATTAAAGTTTAATAATTATGAAATAAAGCGAAGCGAAAGTGGAACCACCCTATAACGCGGAGGTTGCAAGTTCGGTCCCCACTGGTGGCAACTTTTCTATTCTTTTTTTTTTTTTTCGACCGCGTTCACTGCCCATCATAGCATATTCAACACTTCATGATTGCTGGGGTTTTACGAGCCAGAACCAAGATATGATTATGAGGCACGCCGCAGTGGATGAGTCCGGATTCATGTCGACCACCTGGGCTTCTTTAACATGCGCCTAAATCTAAGTACACGGGCCTCTACCATTTTCGCCTCCATCAGTTATTGCACTTCCCTTAAAAACGGCAAATAATCTTTCCTGTGCTTCCCTTGGCCTCATGATCTGTTCATATGGCGGTGTCTAACAAAACGGAGCCCCTCAGTCGATTTCCCCCTTCTGTCGTTCGCTGTCCTTAAGACGTTCGAAAGATGCGGCACTTTCATGCCCTCAGTCCTGTCGCGAGAGCTCAAAAGTATGCTATGTGAGGCAAGGGCCTGTGTTTGTCACTGATGCATGCACTATAGGTAGTCGCGAGGAGCAGGCCTTCACGGGCAAAGGAGAGCCTTTTGCCGCTTTCGTAACGGAAAGCCCCCTCGTGCTGAGTGACCGCCTCCGTAAACCTACAAAGCTGAATGCTCACTGCGGTAGGCCTAATCTTCCATCGAAAAACATGGTCGAGGTATTTCGAAAGGGATTTCGCGGATTCGCGCCGGCGAATGCGCGTCACCACTGCTTCTATATGTGATTGCCTCGAAAGAGAAATTGGGCCCTTTTCCGATTGGCTAGAAGCGAAAACGAGGCCATGCCCAGAAATGGCGTGACTGGTTTGGGTTAGCGCATCCGAAGGTTACCATGCATGTTTTTTTAACACGAAAGTGTTTTATGCCGGGGTCCACCAAGTACATCCGTCACGGATATGACGTTGATAAAATGGACGCCAACGGGTGAGAAAGAAAAAAACCAAGAAAAAGATACCCCCCGCTGGGAATCGAACCCACGACGTTGCGGCCGCGACGGCAAGCGCCCGACGCTCTACCGACTAAGCCAACTCGGGAGATGCTAGGCACGGCGCGAACGCGCCTTATATCTTTCACACCTCTTTCGCGGCGGGCGGAGCGGGGCGGTGCCGCCGTCTGTGAGAGGTGAAAAGAAGTAATGCTTCACGATCGACACTTACTAGCGCTTACTCCGAGATTGCACGTGATATCGGAGGTCATGGTTAAAGCGTCTCGATACCAGAGAGGTAGACTGGCCGCGCTGGCGTCGCCGAGGCACCCTTGACGCAGTTACGTTCTTTGCCTTTGGATTCGTGTTAGCGTGCGTCGCCTCATCGGAGTAGTGCAGATGCCACGTGCACGAACGGGATTTCTCTGCCGCCGACTGCTTCAATTGCGAGAGCACCGACTAACAAAACTGCTGCAATATGCGTTGCAGAAATGACGCTATTTCGACAGGCGAATGTCGTGCTTTGGTGGAGCGAGAGCAGGGCCTGCGAGACAGATGCCAGCGCGACGCACGCGTTTGCGGCTCAGGCTACGAACCTTTACCTCCCGCGTTGCTGAAGTGCAGTGTGTGTTATGTATGCATGAGCACAGGCGTCGGCTACCCATTACTAGAAAGCGCACACCGTGCCGTTTCTCTCCTTAATTGACGACACTTTGGAGAAGCGCATACCGGGTACCAGTGTTGATTATGAGCTTGTTGATATCATCCTTACGCGGGATTCACGATTCGCTGTGTCCAAATATATGTTCGCACCGTCAGCTACCACAATGGTTTAATCATGATCATGGGCGTTAGTCGTCGCGATAGAGACATGCTGTCAACATGGGTGCATCCACGTCAAACGGTGCTATAGCTGCCAAACACGAATAGACATTGTACAAGCTCTCATATGTCATAAGCACTACTTCTGTGAAGACACGTTTCACTTTCGTGTTATACCGATTCCTATGACGGAGGGATCAGCCATGTTTTTTTTAGCTTTCCTTCTTACGCGCCGCGGTACATTCAATATAGAAAAACTTCATTGTTTACAATTCAACCGATTTCTCGCGCTGAACGTGCAAGAAAAGTGTGTGTTTTTGAACGCGCTGTTAACGCGTGTGTTTTTAACGCCCAGGTGTGAGGACATTGTGCATAAGATGCGGCAATGTTTAACAAGTTCATTATGCATTTTTCGCGCACTCCTAGGGCTGTACGACAGGTCTGTATACCACATCAGGGCCCGTATTCAGAAAGTAATAATAATAATTGCTAGGGTTTTACGAGCCGAAACGGACATGATTATAAGTCACACACCATATATATATATTGGGCGATACCGGATTCATTTTGACCGCCTGGGGTTCTTCAATTAACGTGCACCATATCAAACTGCACGGGTGTTCTTGCGTTCCGACCGCACCGAAATGCGGCCGCCGTGGCTAGCAGTCGAACCCGCATCCTCGAGCATGTTCACAAAAAAACTCTTGGGTGATAATTCTTGCTTAGCAAAAATTTCTGCCAACCCTGATACTCCATGGACATATGATTCGAAAAGGCGGCTGACCAATCGAACAGAGCACTTACGAGAGGAAATATTTGCGAATTCGGCCTTCGATATATGCGTAACGCGGCGTTAACGTGGTAATAAAATTGGGAGTTAAGCGGTGGACGAATAAATGCACATCGTTTACGACCAGGATCACCTGCTTTAACGTCTTTCTCATTGCATAGATATAAACTATCAATTGCGGTGCGTGTGTGCATCGTATGTGTAACATATCGCAAACGAATACTTCCTTAACTGTGATTTGGAACTGTTTTTATCTTGCATGAATGCTATACCGCTGGAAACGCTTACTTAACGAGACATGTGGGCACTGACAGTTATTATTATTATTTTTTTTTTGTGGCTATGCATGCGCGCGCAAAACTATAGCCGCGAAGCATCTGCGTACGTATGAAAATGCCAAGTAGTCTGCATGGACTGCTTTGAGATCGCTTTGAGTTTCCCATTCCCTGCCTAAGTACAGCTCTATACTGTGGCTAAGGCAAAGCTTTCAGCGAACGCTTTTGTAAGAACTTGCTTCGCGTGTTGCCGAATTACGATACGCAAAAAAATAATAATAATAATCACACAAGGCGCCATATTACATAAACTTCTCATTTCGTGCTTGTTTTCGGTGGGTTGGGGTATACGATGGGGTGTTAAAAAAAAGTTGCTCATCGTAGCGTGCTTTTTTTTCCGTAGTGTAGTTTCCATGACGACCCGATTAGTGACGTATAGGAAATTGCGAAGTCGGCTTAAAGAATGAAGTGTTATACCTCTCATGCTTTGTGACGTCGCCTATATGGGATACGGTAAAGGCCCGTGGCGTCGTCAACTTGTTGTGAGCGTAATGCACAGACCGAGGGTGGCAGCGATTTTTTTTTCTCTATAATATAAGGAAAGTGAGCGCACAAACGCGGCGCCGGCTATAGACTATTTTACGGACGGGTTTCGGTGCCGCCATGCTGGGCTGTTAACCTTGCCGTCTTTTATCTTGAACAACTAAGCGAACAGTGTTACGGTGGGCGTATACACATGAAAACTGTTGGGTTGGTGCATTCGGCGTTTCCTGACTTTATCAGTTCGCGTCAGGGGATACAAAAATAAGAAAACATTTGTTTAACACCTCCTGATGGAGGCGCCCATATGCCGTATGTAACGTAGTCTATACTCCCCGATTCTTTGATAAGTCGTACACAAAGATGCAGTTGCGTTATCATGTATAAAAGCCAACATAACGCCACAACATTTCAAAATAATCGGTAGAACATACAACATAAATTTTTGTCATCACGTGCAAGTTAAAATAATGCCATGAAGTTATAAATTAAATGAGGTGACAGGGAGTGGTACGTCAGCACTCTTGAGAATCTTGTTTTTGAGAGCGCACGCTATTTCAGGATCATTGCGTTTCGAGCAAAATACAAACGCAAAAAAACTACCGTATGCCTTTTTTTCAAAATATACAAAAGAAAAGCGCACGAGTGTTTAGTTATTATTTTAGGAGCGGCAGTCAAACTCGGGAATGTGTTCGAGAGATGTGTCGCAGGTGCGCTGGCTCGCTTCGGTAGCTTTGGCTACTATGTCGCCAAATGTTTTCCAGGACTATCACATTCCCTGATGGCACTTGAGCAGAGAATGGAGCGGGCGATCCCGAACGGTAGTTGCGCGCAGTGTCTTTCTTTTTAATTTTCGTTCAGACATACGCCATAAACTGATCAAGTAATTATAGTAACTATCTAACGTCAAGAGAAAGACAAGAAACAACAAACAAGTATAGTGTTTGTCTTTTCAGTTATCACATTCCCTCGTCCCTGCAAGGAAGACAATATGTAATCACCGGTGGTTCGTTAATATGTACAACAAAACATAAACGCTTGCATGCTGCTTTTTTTTTTTCTGAAATGCAACTCATTAGTGATAGATAAAAGTATCTTGCCACTGCGCAACACTATGCCGTACAAGTATTGCGAAATGAGAACATGCCGTTGTCTGAAATACGATAGCACGGAACGATTCTGAAGTTTAGATTGTACAAAGTTTTCTTTTATACATGTATCGTTGTGAACAAACATACACAGACAGGCCCAAAAAAAAAAAATCTAGACTCTAATTTAGGGATCAAAGGGATGCGTGCTTGTCTTATACGCGATGCATATACGAGCGAAATTCAACTCGCTCGACGTTGCCTCAATTCCTGTTGTTACCTTGAATGAACTGCAAGCCAGCCAACAAGTCGCATTGATCCACCACCCATTCATTAGATTTTTTTTTTCTTTTATTGCTGGGTCAGCACGACTGTCAACCACGCAGTTCGTAAAATGAAACGGCAAAGGTGAGCCGCGCCACAAACTTGGCCTGAAATCCGATCTGCAGTTTTTCCCGAGGTTACAAAAGTTTCCATGGTTGTTGACATCCGACTACCACCTTCGCGTCGACGCAAGCGCAATTCCCGCACGGGGTCCCGACAGGGCGCTCTCACAAGAGGCACGGCCGGTAGAGCACGCGCATATACGATCCCTGTTTTGCATTTTCGAGCGTGTATAGCCTCTGCTTCGCGCGCTTTTTCACGCCGCAGGAGTCCTGGGAAGAATAGCAGCAAAGCACCGCTTCCGTAAAAGTTCCTCGTTCGTGAAGCCGAAAAAAAAAAAAGAATAGCGGTGCGCCGAAAAGGCATAAGCACCTGGAATGCCAGGCCGCCAAAGCGGAGTCCACGAAGCCAGCTCAGCATCCCAAATCAAGGCAAAGCTGAAATAAGACTTGCTGAGCAAAGAAGGCTTAAGTAAAAGAATATATGAAGGTAAAAACGAGAGTGTAGTTACAGGTCGGCGAAACGAACGTGCGTGCTCGTTACCGAGGCTTCTTTTCAGACAAGAACTCATAGAAGTGGGCGGAATTCGAGAACGCAATTGGGGAAATTCGAGAATGCCGCCTGGCCGACCTTGACAGGAACGGTGTGCGATGTTTGGGAATTTCGGCTGCAGCGAGAGTGCGTGGGGGGAAGGCACCGGCGCTTAGTGAATATCGAGGGGCGGCGCGCTGTTTCCGCATTTACTTCTCGCCGAAATTTTTTGTTTCCAACTCCCGGGTTGGAACGGCGGCTTGTAACTTTTTGGTGATCGCGCGCCTGAAAAGAAGGGCTGACGTCACGCCGGCGGCGGCCCGTGTGCAGGGGGCGCCGGAAGGGTGGACTGCTCCGATCGATGGCACCTGTCCCCCCCGGGCCAGCAACAGTTGGTCGGGCCGGCCGTGGTGTGGCGCCCCGAGTCCTGGCCGCGCGCCTCCCGCCGAGCCGACTTCGGCCGAGCCCGCCTCCGGGAACGACGTGCGCGCGAGCTTCGAGTCTCTCGTTCGTCGGCCGGCACGTGAAGCACGCCGGCGCTGTTATCGCGGGGAGCCGCCGCCGCTCGGGACACCGTTTCTTCTTCTCACTTACACTGTCGAGCTTGGCAAGCCGCACGAGCCGCGATTATTGCCCGACAAATTTTGCGCGCTCGCTGACTTATTTTGCGAGCGGCGGGGAAAGGTTTATTTCCAGTGTTCTGGCGGGAAACAAAAAGAGCCGTCGTCGCCCACGTGCACACCTTGGAGTCCTTCCAGAAGCGCGCGGTCGAGCTGCAAGTCACTTCCCCAGTCGCGAGTGCGCGAGAGGTGACGCCTCCTCCTTAGCGTGTAGAGCGCATCTGTGAATGACTCCACCGCTCACGTGACTGCTGTTGCGTTCCGAAGGTTGCGAGAGCGTGCGGCAGCCCTCGCTCCGCGCGTTTTAGAGACCTCGCAAAGCGTCCGGAACAGCTCCGGCCGCCGCGGCGTTTTGGTGGAACGGCTGGCGTGTCCGCAGCAGCTGGCGTGGAACACGACTCTCGGGCTCTCCCCCAGGTCGGCATACGCACACACATACAAACACACACAACCCGGCGGCAGCGAGCGTTGCAACCTGTTGGTGTCGGTCACGCGGTGGGACCCCTTTGGGACTGTGGCTCGCGGGCGCTGCGGCATGCGACAAGCGATTCGCCCATCCGAGCGCCCATCGTGCTGAAAAGCGAGGCTTCTGACTTCTGGCTATGTCGCTCAACAAGGATCCGCGTCATTTCAAGAAGTGTAAGAGCGCCACTTTTCGAGTCGACGGGCTGTCCTACACCATAGGTGAGCGCAAACCTCTTCCCACGGTGCATGCCTTGGCGCGTCTTGTCGTTGACAGCCGTAGCTGGCTGATGGATTGCGCGAAGGGGATGGCGTTCTCGAGGCCACACGCCGGTGTTGACTGCTCAGCGCAACCCCCTACAAACTTCCGCCATAGCTTCAAAGGGGCTTGAAGGCAGAGAGCACGCAGAACGCCTTGAACTCGAAGTCTATCCTGACTATCCATCCGCTCACTATGTTGATCTGTCAGTTTGTTGTTTATGTGCCGTGAAGTCTGTGTAACTTCGTTATTAGAAGAGTTCACGACTCTCACGTGTCGCAGCGACGACAGTGTGTTTACGCTGGATACGTGTTTAATTCTGCATAGTACGGACCGAAGGTGCCCACGGTCAACCTGCAGCAAGAAGCCGCAAGAAGGCAGGAACGCAGAACGTTTCTCACAACAGTGGCTGTTGTAAATTCCTTCGAATGAAAGCGTTTAGCGTCGTTTCTGTATAGACAGGAGGTGCGTAATTTCGTGAAACCACAGCTGTCCGCATCTAATTAACATTCTTTTCTCCCGAGTATGTTGTTCTGCGGCATCAGAGCAGAATACTTTCTAACTGAGCGAGACTGAACGTTTTTGACGTATGATGACCGGAACGACAAAAATGTTCAAGATGGCTCCAGAAAATGCATTCTGCTAACTGAAAATATGTCACGGTTGGTTTTGGGAGGGCGTCACAAAGCCAGTATAGCTTGCTTATTACGATCAGCCCTAATTATGGCTTGATGGCTGGGCTGGACAGTTTCAGTGTGCTGTGAATTAACACGGAAGCGCACACCATCTCCGCCGACAGTGATGCGTTCAAGGTAAATTGCTAGAAACTCGCAGTGAGACAGATAATTTCGCTGCGTGGGGTCATTCTGACCAAGTTGAAAAACCCGTAGCTTGGAGCGTTGCGGAACTCAGTCACATTGTTTAAAATGTACTGTTGTCATTTGTGGACCACACAGGTGGCAACTGCGCGTCTCTGTTATAAAAACATGTAGTGCTAACGAAACTACGTATAAGTATCTGCCGCGCAGAAAGCTGCAAGCGTCAGTGTAAAACACATCGTTATGTTGGCTTTGGCATGAAGCAAAGCGTCACCAACTTTAGAGCACACGCGCAAGGTTAAGCGCGACAGTCATAGCGAGATTAGGGCACTTGGGTGCACGAATGTGTGTTCGTAAAAATTTGGAAACGTTCAGATATGCTGTGTGTGCAAAATATGGCGGTCTAAGGAAAGTCTTCACAATGTTACACTGTTTTACTCTTCCATCAAGCCGTGCAGAGGTAGTTTCAATTTTATTATTCTATTTTCGATGTTTTTAGTTAAATTAAGAAGAAGAAAAAAAGACTGCAAAACAAGAATGCAGCATAATTTTTAAACATCATTTGCGCGAGAAATAGAGGTGCTTAATCGAATAATGACTACATTTCGGGTTATCAAATTCTAAACTGGTTTCCTTATGATACATGATGCATTTGATTAGTTATAGCCGATGAATTCTTGAAGGCAGCACTCCTTTTGAAATGAATGCCGATGATGAAACCAGTTTCTAGATATGCGTCCCAAAAATGTGCAACGAAACGCATTGGCATTCGAAGTATTTGCGGGCTTCAGTGTAGAAATAAGGCGTTACTTAAAAAAAAATTAACTGGAACAGTAATTTGTTTTTGCTATATTTTAAAGGTGCTTATCGCAAAACTGGCGCTATTTTCAAAATTCGTTCTACTGGATGTGCCTTGAGGATTCACCGGCTTCAATCCTTAACTTGATGTGTCCACCCTGAAATTTTCAATTAAAAGGTAATTAGTGAAATATTCTTAATGCATCACTTATGCACTCTTATTTCTTATCTAAGTAATGTCCACGTCTTCTAGCAAACTAATTCAGTGGTTTGCGCAATAATTTGTGCTGTATGTCACACGCGACCTTTACAGTATTCTGTCAACTCTAAATAATACCTCTATAACAGGAAGGAAAGCATAAAACAAAGAGGCCACGACAACCGTGAAGCAGGGCTTTCAATCTGCTGCCGCCGGTTCGTAGTTCAGCAGCCCTTGCGAAGTTCTCAGCTGTGACTGTTTCGGAACAGCGTGACATCTCTCGAACAAGAAGAGTTGCGAAACAAGACTATCAGCGTGTGTTCACCCTTTCCAAGCTTTACCACGATGCCGAATTGCAACGTAAGATAGCCTCCTTTGCGTTGCAGCCGTGCAGCTGTTGACATTGTATGTAGATCGTTCGGTGTCCTCAGCGGGTACAAGTGTATGTCTTCACTGTTGCCAGCTAATTATATTGAGCAACAGCTTCGTGGCCTATTGTTGTATCGATGAATCTGAGTGACGGGCTGCGAGAAATAGAAGATCGTATTATTGAAATAGGAAAAGAAACGTCGTCAATGACAGAGCACGTGCAAAAATACGATTAATTAAAGAAACGTTCTCCGGGCGCGACAGGTAAACTCTAGGAAAAAGAGCTGCAGAATCGTACGCATTTGCGATGGTTCATGACTTGAGTAGAAACAACGAAAAGGGACGGGACATAGGATTCCTTGTCCATTTGCGTTGTTTCTGCTAAAGAAAAAAAACGTCCTTGCTAAGAATATAATTTACAAATTCAATAGCGTTTTCTTTCGTTATTTTGTAGCATCATTCCCTTGCCCAAGAAGCTGAACCGCATTTTGCAGCGTTTCCGTGCCCTGCGAATAACCTAGACGCTACACAGGCCGGTTCTTCATTTTCTGAAGAAACGCTTAAAATTATTGGAAGCAATGAAACGGTTTTTATCTTTATGTTATCATTCTTATTACGATGTGACGGGCAAGCGCAGCAGGCTGAATTAGTCCGCACTCGTCATGACGTTTGATGACTCGTATGTTTCCACACTGTATACATCTTGCTTTGAAAAATTCTAAAACAACTCTTCGGAGCTAAAGCCGTGGTTAAGGCGTCTGCTTTGTCTTTGTTTACGCGTATGCTACGCATCAAACAGTTTAATAAAGCAATTGTCATAGTCAATATGCTAGCCCAATTTGTGATGAGAGGTTGCAACCTAGAAAACGTAGCTCTTTTTGTTGGACAAAAAACTTAGCAGGCACTTACCCGCCACGGTGGTGTAGCGGTTGTGATGCTCGACTGCTGACCCGAAGGTCGCGGGATTGAATCCCGGCCGCGTTGCAGCATTGTCGATGGAGGCGTAAATGCTTCAAGCTCGTGTACTTATATTTAAGCGCACGTTAAATAACTCCAGGTAGTCGAAATTTCCGGAGCCCTCCACTACGGCGTTTCTCATAATCATATCGTGGTTCTGAGACTTCAAACGCCAACAATTATTATTATTACCAGGCACTTCGCTCCCAGCAGTTTTATCGTATCGTTCGCACTGAACAGTCGTTGGGCTTATCAGCAAAGGTTTAGATAAAGCAAATTTCTAGGGGCTGACAACCAACTTTTATGGCACCTGTTTTCCTTAGCGCAACGAAAGGCCCACAGGTCAGAGTGTCTAATCATGGAATGGTGATGCGGAAAACGCCGTGAAACATATTTTATCGTAAGTTTACGACCTGCGGCGTCGATGAAGTCGTACAGGCAACACACATGTCGCAACAGTAGTAGGTGAGTGCGATAGCGATCATACGCCGGCAATCAAGCGAGGCCCAATTTGTAAGAAAGTAATGTTGCGTTTATCAACCTAGGCAGCTGTGGCGCTGCGTTGCGCTGTTCTAACACGCACCGTACGGTCTTGAATAGCATCAGGTGCTTCACCGCTCAGCACTGTATATGCAATGGCAAGTGAGCACGTGACGTTTCCGTCCTGCTCTTGCAACTATAAAACTTCAATTTGCCTTTGTGTGGCTCGAGATTGTGCTCTCTCATTCTATACTTGCCGGCGTGCTGTTCTCTATTGAAGATACGTTGTTATCTTGCTGGGAAATGGACGGGAAAACTAAATGAATGCAGTTCCCATGCATAGCTGGTCAGGTGCAGGCAACAACACCGCGCGCAGCAGCATTTAGCACGTGTTACCGGGACGACACTGAAGCTATAGAGAAACCGTGGGCTTTTTTTTTTTTTTTGCGTAAGTTGCCTGGGCGTTGCGCAAGTTCTTCGCTATCTACACATGACAGCCGCCTGCAGAGAGTCAGCAGCAGGCATGCAACGTGGTGGCAGTGAAGTGTATGTGTATACACACATGCTCGGTGTAGGAAGGAGAGTGGTGCAGCGTCTGCAGGAGAAGGAAAAATAAACCCGTGCCGGCATATACGTGGAGGTATACCCAATGGCACGCTAAAGGATTTAACACAGCGACGCGCTTCACTCTAAGGTAAAAATATTCGAACGAAATATAAAAGCTTTCTTTTTTTTTAGTTGCGATGGTGCGCTTTTAAAATGTGCGATATTCTGTCCTCAATAGTTGGGTAGCTCTAGTTTATGCTCAAGGATGTATCAAAAGTAACTTATAATCGGGAAAAAGGCTGATTTCGCTGCTGGTTGTTATACGCTGTGTCAGCCTGACAGCCAGTTTCATCAATTTATACGCATGAGCGCTATTGTTGAGTGCGCTGAAACTTGTCCAGTCCTTCAAAGTGCCGTAAAAAAAAAAGCAAGAAACGGCGAGAGCTACCATCGCCCTATATATTTGTGGCCCTTCCAGAAACATTGGCTGTTGCGCATGATACGGGAGGGTATGCACACTTACTTGCAATTCGTCAAGTAATCCCTTCTCGTCATGAAACCGTCGGCCGGCGGTACCAAATATAGTGAATTCTACGCGTCAGGCCATGTCGTCGCGCACAATTTGCATAGAGCAGGTAACTTGCGAGTCCATCTCTTTTAGAACGTGTGGTAGGCGTGGCCTTGTAAAAGCACTCGAACTCCGTGCTTGAGACCATCGGATTCTGAGACGAAAGTATGATGTCAGCGCTGTGATTTCGTCCCCGCAGCCACCCTTAGTTTCTTGGGAAATATGTCGTTTTTACGTTCGTCAATGACAAAGAAAATCATGCCCGCGCTCTTGTACATAACGTTCTCAGTTCTTTTCCGTTTCAAAGTGGATGTCAATATAGTTCATCATCACGATCATTCGCAATTTCACGCAGGTGATTTCTCTGAGCGACACACTTTCATGTGACAATCATTCCTCTTTCACTTTATGTATACGCGGTTACAAAGTAAGTACATTATTTGACCATTCAACTGATGCGAAGTCGCGTTATTGTCCGAAGATGCATTTTCGCGTTGCGTGGGGCGATTAATATAACAGGACGGTACACGAGTCATGCCGCGCTGCTAAGCCTCACACTTGATTGTCAAGACTGAGCATATTTAAGCACTTCAGTCACGGGTCTTCGGCCGAGAGGGATTGAGAGACAGAGGCGCTGCCTTTAATGGATAACTGGAGACGTCAGCCTGACGGGCAGAACATGATCACTCTCTACTCCAAATTCTGGGTAAAACATGGCGCAACACACAACGCGAATCTAGAAACACGCTCATAGACGCATGTGGTCATTAAACGTATACTTACAGAAAGGTCGAAATGAGTAATTGCCTACGCGAAGGCACCGAACGCCTGTGTTGCGTGCAATGTGCGGCCGGTCCTCCTCAAGGATGTGCGCCTCAAAACGCAGGTCGTGATGCGAATGCATAAAAACGACCTTCAGAGACTGTTTGCACGCAAGTTGCGAGTGCAGACACATGATGGAATGTTGGAAGCGCCGTAGTGAACGAGGCCACGGCTGCCGCAAAACGTGGTATATATATAAAGGCACATTTCAAAAGTAAACAACGTTCAGCTTAAAGGGGTACTGACACAAAAATTTTGGCCTCGCGTTTTTTTGCTGCAATGTGTTGCTGGGGGCCTGTTAGTCGTAACACGGCACATCGTTTGCTGCAGCGCGCGACAGATAATTAATTACAGGCTCCTCATTACCGACCAGTGTCAGTTTCGGTTTCAAAAACGACAAGCCTCCGGGTGCAACTATCACCACCTAGCGGCTGCAGCGCTCGATCACGTCAGCACACAGAAGTGTGACGCACTTCCGCGCTGTTCGCGTCGTCCTCCTCGCATTCGCACGCTTGCCGCACGTGGTGCGCGATGTCGTCGCCATCATCGTCCTCGTTGTCGTCGTCCTCCTCATCGTCGTCTGTTGGCGACGATTTCCTTGAGACACCAACAGCGCAGCGGCGAGCGCGTCAAACAAAAATGGCGGCTACGACGTCATCACAACTTGTTGTACCGGCTACACGGTTACGTAGGGGAAGTAGGGGGGTCACCTCGGGTCACCTCCGAGGGTGTCAATGCAATAGGTGCGCCCTATAATGCTGGATCGCGCACGCGAACTTCAATATTCATATAAAATACCTTCCAAGCTTTATTCGCTGTCGATATTTCGCAGATGGTACACGCACGTACACGGAAATCGATCCAGCAGGCTATCTCGGCCGCGAAATTTTGTGTCAGTACCCCTTTAACTCAGGAGAATTCTTACTTGTTATAAAACCTGCTTCATCTCAGTCTTTTTACTCGAGGTCTCATGGATGAAAAGTGCAGCTCCTTTAGGAGAGCTCAATATTTTGTACATCAATCTTCATACTTCATACATGGTATGCTCGCGTAACGCTTGTTCTTTCTTTCCTTATTCATTTCTGCCCACTTCCCCCGTGTAGAGTAGCGAATCGGGTGTGGCCTGGTTACCTTCTCTGCCTTTCTCTCTCCTCCTTCCTTTGCATTTGGAATACACGTCCACAGGCAACTTAATCGCGCACATGTGTGTCGACTGTACGCGACGCAAAGTTAGTGCCATAGCCACCATTATTTCTCTGAAAATATACACGCCCATCGCTACACTTGTAGCTGTGTTCCTCTATGAAAGACCCATGATACGCCTATAAATGCTGAAACCGCTCGCAATGTTCATGCCGCGTAGTAGCTTCATTGTTGTTCTTTATGCGTGCTATTCTCGTTTGTTCATAACCTGCTGTGCATAGTTACCCGAAACTGTAGCATCGTGTACGTACCATGTCGAATAAAGGGACAAAAAGAACCCAGCAGTTGTCACAACGGAAACGGCTCTAATAATAAGCCACGTCGTCTCCGCTATATCGCTATATTGCGGGCAATTATGATGCACTCTTAGCAGCGGTTAATAGGTCTCGTAGTTGGTGGGTGTGCGCATTAGTAACTAAATTCTCGGGAGTCTCACTCGTAATTATTATGGCTGACTTTAGTTGCTAAAGTTACTGCCACTGCCTTCACTACCTGAGTTTAGCCCGTTGGTGTAGTCAACATTGTGACAAACAATCACCACCCTAAAGTCACTGATTACAGCGACATTTTAAAGTGAAGATAAATCAGGTGCTCATGAGGCACTGAGGTAAACATAAAAACATTAAGAGCACGTATAATCCCCTCCCCCTCCTTGACCAGCGTTGACACCTTTATATCTATGAGTGCAGCTATTAAATTAAAAATATCTCGCTTACAGATGCTATGATTTAATTAATAATTATTAATTGACCCATTGAGACAACAAGCTCCTTACATGCGATATACACGTTTTTAGTAGAGCTACGAAATGGGCTAGTTCTTGTTCATTCATCTATAACGGTGCTCTAAGTGAACACAGACACTTCACATAGAACGAAAAATTCAGGACACCCAATGTTGAGCGCAACAGTCATGTGTTCTCAATTTTTCTTTCTGTGCAGTGTCTGTGTTAACTTAGCGCACCGTTAAAGATGAAACACTTTTTTAGCACGTTGTGTGAAGCGATTGTGAATCATTATTTGTTCATTTAGAGCGTTCAAAAAATTTCTGCACTGGTCAAAAGCACATTCATCTTCCTGAGGCGGTAGTTTCTTTCTCCGTTCCTCTGTCCTGCAGTCCGGCTTGAAAGTTCAAATAATCTAGATCTTTCTTTCTTTCTTTCTTTCTTTCTTTCTTTCTTTCTTTCTTTCTTTCTTTCTTTCTTTCTTTCTTTCTTTCTTTCTTTCTTTTCACAGTTCGACACACTGCCTACATATTGTGCCATTAGATGGGCCAGCTTAAGCAAGCGTGAAGTATTCTCTGTCAATAGCGAGTAACTGACTCAACAAAAATGAACCGTAGAAAGACTGCTCCGACACGGGCTTATGTCCAGGTGTGAGCTGTCAGGATATACTGTTCTGCTGCCTTGTGGATCAGCATTTTGATTTCTTGGAACGACGAAAGGTGTTTTTGTCTCACGGCGTTCCTTTGAGCTCAATGCCAAGCTCAGACAGCGCGCGCGTGTTCACGCGTTCACGTTGACATTTTGTAGCTCGCACGATAAATAGACCTCAGAATGTAAATATCTCACTTTGCGAAATTTCATCGCTTCTTCGTTAATTCTGATCTCTGTGTTCATTAACGTTGCATAGCGATGCAACCTGTTCTTTTACTATTTATTGTTTCCCGGGCATGACAGCATATATCAGTGAAACTCGCAGTTCTTAATGTTTTTTTTTTTTTTCTACCCGCTCACGCCTTGACGAGCGGAGCAGATGTCTTGGCGCTAACTCCAGCGCACAATACTAGGGTTGTAGGCCGTTTGCTTGAGCGGTCGGCGGGATACCCGGCAAAAAGGTTGCAAGCTGCGCTTCCTCTTTGACGCCGCACGCGAAACAACAGACGTCAGGTTTAATTCTGCGCCGCTGCGCAGTTTGTGTGAGGGATTTGAATCGGAAGTTTCCTCCCGGGAGTTCCTGGCCAGCACGCCTGTGTAGTAAGTACGTGATTTCCATGTCAATACGCTGTGCGACAAACTTGGACGGATTTATAGGCTCACGCGCACCGACCGCACGGTGCCAAGAACGTTACTAAGCATTCCTCGATCGGTTTCTAAAACTCTATATAAGGCCATTTATTCGAAGCAGGTATATTGCCTGTCGCGGCATCATGGCAACTTGCCGCGTGACGCGCGTGTTTATGTTGCTGCCCCTTTTACGTATACAAGAAAACTTGCCAACAGCGCATCTTTATAACCATGCTTCTTTGCGCCGCTACGGCCTCCACGGCGGAAAAATAAATGGCGACGTTATTTTCTAGCTGAGCGTCAAGCGAGCTCTGTATATCAAGTAGGCATTTTTTCGCAATGCGGTTAACGCGTCTGTAGCCATACGGACGCTGCAGCGCGTACCATAGCGCAAGACGCGTCCTGGAGTGGGCCACACACTCTCTCGCCCGCGCGCGATGTTGTCGCGCGCGCCTGAGCGTATGCGCGTGCACGTACACTCGGGCCTGGCAACGATTACCGAGAATATTGTGCTTCTCGGCGTCTGGAACTCGTTATTTCTTTTGAGGCAGAGACGTGCAGCGCATGCAGCACAAGCTCGCGTGCCGGTGGCCGTCAGCCATCCCCGTCTCATCACTTGCCACGAGCGTAGACGACGATCTAGACGTCTCACGGCTCGCTCGCTGCGCTTGTACGCCGTACGCGTTCCCGCCCGGAAGAAGAGCGGCACGCGCAGCGCTCGTGGAAATGCGCTTTTTTGTTGCCCTATGCTCAGCGTCCCTCTCCTGGCGGTGTCGGGTACCGCGCGGGGGGAGACGTTTTCTTTGTAAACACATGCCGTCGCGAAACCACCTATGTTTGTGCTGGACTCGCTCTGCTTTCGCAAGCACCACCGTTACAGGAGATGCTTGTCGGTCCTTGCTCACCCTTTGGATAGCGTTGCTTCCGCAGAGTTGATCGTGTATGCGGAAGCGCGAGACACTTTAGGAGACCCCGTGGCACTTTTGCTTTCGCTGTCCGTGATCGCGTAACGCTCTTGTGACTCGCATGCTCGTACTGTGGCTCCGTTTCGCCGCAGTAAGCGGGCACCGCCATTCAATTTGGAATACGAGATCGCATTCACACACTAAAAAGAAAGTCTTACGGAATAACTGAAATTGAGACCAGGCACAAGCCAATTGTGATTTGCGACATGTGTATAGCAAAATCGGTCGACCAAAGGCAGCGGGGAACTTCCTGACAAAAATGTTTGTGAATTTGACCACAATTAATGAGTTATCTGATGTTTCACGAGACCCCCTCTGCTTGGACGCTGCGCAATATGCGAAAGGAAAGTTAAGCTTTTAGTTGCTTTTAGTTTTATGTTTCTTTTTTTGCTGTTGATTAAACGCAGAGCGAGTTAAAAGAGTAATCTACTAGTATAGCTTGATTCTTAGGTGTAAAGAGGTCGCGATGCAGAACGGGAAGAATAAGCTGGCGTCTGTTTATATGTATATACCTATATATCTGCGACGGTCGGCTGGCTGCACATGCATGCCCGGTTCGGTCTCCGTGCCTACATTTGCCTCTTTGCGTAGAGGGGTTCGGCGTTCTCAGGAGTAGAAGTTAGCTTCAAGAGTAACATAATTAGACACCGGCGTCTGCAGCGCATCTGCAGCGGCAGTAATGTATTCCAGCACAGCCATAGTACGCTGATCGCACGAACAGCGACTGCATAGTGACTGCACTAGCGACGGTCTCGTCAATCCCTTTCTCCAGCTGTTGTCAGACTGGCGCTGACGTTTCTCCGATGAGATCGTTGGTATTGTCATCCGCTGCGCCTTGTCTAGAGACGATTTCTCAGAAGGACGCGGCTACTTGCTGCGGTGTATCTGTTTATAGCGCCTATATATGCGCTACACATCGACACTGGCTGACTGCACGCCTCCTCGTGCACTAAGGGCATTTAAGGTGGGCTTATAGGATAAGAAACGAATCCTTATCAGTAGCTATAAAGTTATGCTGCTATTATAGGCCGCACATAATGATTATGACTAGAGTTAATATTCTAACCATAGCATGATGTTAATTACGTTGATCACTCTGTGTCTTCATGTTAAGAGCTAGAAATGGTACGTAAGTTCCCCTAAATTCGCTGAGCTTAAATGCCGCGTAGTCGAGAAGTCTCCTAGCGACATGACGGCAGCGCACACGGTAATACGGTTTCCTTAACTGCCAATAATAGATATTTACAGCGGAGCTGTCATACGGTAGTTTCCACTGGATCGCTACGTGTGTATACAACACTGAGTGCGTAGACCAAGAACAACGGTGGTCGCCAATGCGCCATTGGCCGCAGAGCCTGTCGCGGGTGCTGCCCGTTGATATTCGCTGGCGTTGCCTGCGGTGCGCGTGACCGTTTGTGGTTTCCGGGGTACCTGGCAAAGTTTTGTCGCAGCCTCCGAGTTCAAAACACATGCTTCATAATGGATGAAAAAATGAAACTGCAGCCATGACGTGCTTCCCACAATAGCCGGCCTTTGTCTGTGGCTTTCCGGAAGTACAGATGGGAAGCAAAGAGTTCTTGCAAGTGAAACAATGAATCAGTTTAGACTGATAAATTATACTCCGCAAACTCTCTTGTGCGTAATTTAACCATCGTAGGCTCATTGTTAGAAGATAAAATCTAGGTCAAAGTTTCATTTTTACACTTCGCGCCGAAATCTCCGCACATGACGCCACGGATTTCACAATGTTTTATTCGTATTTCGGCCACGCTGGCTCAACGAACTTTCCTGAATCTTGGTATGTTAAGTCCCTGGCCTCCTCGGAGACCTAGCATACTTCATATTTACCGATTTGGAACAACGTAGGCCCCAGTAGACGCCGTCAAAATCTATGACGTCACGGCGACTGGTGCGGGAACTTCAAGGTGGCGTCACCACCCGCATTTTCTTTTCGCGCGTTTTCTTGCTTACCAATATTAAGCATCGTCTTGCGGCAAGATTGGTGATTTTGATATTTTCTAATACGAGAAAAAAATAGTTTTTTTTTCTTCTTTAGTGCCCTTTAAACAATGACGGGACAGGTCCGACTGAATAAGCATCCCATCCGTTATACTGTCACTGCTTGAGCGGGATTACGGGGCCGGGTAATAGTGGGCACGAGCTGAAAGGGATTTGACTTGACAATGTTCTGAATAGGATTGCACTGATCGTTTTCTGCACATATATATATTGCTCTTCTTCAAGATAAGTATCACTTGGAAGTCAGCGCTCTGTTTTCTACTGTGTACTTTTTTTTTTTTTGCAATGTTCGCGCGCTGTTCTATACGCCTTCATGAAGCAAAATCAACTCACCCAAGCTTCTATTCTTGCGGAAACTAAACGTCGTGACAACTACTGATACGGCACCGTGTACTTAGATTTAGGTGCACGTTAAAGAACCCCAGGTGATCAAAATTTCCCCAATAAAACCCCAGCAGTTATTATTAATACTGATACGGCATGTTTTGTCAGGTGTCCATACGATCCCATATTCACAAAAAAACGTCTTACACTAAAATTATTCGTAAGAGAATGTTTCAGCCCATCGCGATGCGGGACATATCAGCAGCGAAGCCGGCTGACGATTGGGAAAACGCACTTACGAAAGACAAGTTTTGTGAATTACCAGTTATGCAAATAATACATATATTTTATGCATACAACAAACTCTCGCGACGCAGGGTAATAATATACTGTGGAAAAGAAAAGGGGGAGAGGGAGAAGAAGAGTAACAAGCCGGATCAAGAAGAGTAATATAAATGAAGGCGAAAAAAAGATGAAAACCAAAACGGGTGGCAGGAAAGCGGCGATGCAGCGCAGATTGGAAAGAAAAAAGAACTTATAGCAAAGACAACCAAGCGGAGTAAAATAGAATAGACTGGAATGTTGCGGCGAGCCTTGGCCGGCTGCCCGCCTCGCGTTCAATAGTTGACATTCTTTTCGCACATTCCGCGGCATTCGGTTTGCATATACGATATATACTTATTGATGAAGGAAGCAAAAGTTCCCAACGTTTCCGCATATGCGTCGTGTGGCTACTCTACGTTTGTGGATGAAGTACCACTCTCATTGTTCCGTTTCTCCAGCACGGCGGTAGGCTTGACTGAAGTATTGGCGCGCATATTTTGTCAAATGAAAATTCCGGTAAACTGAGGTGTTCTTAAAATGGAAGATGTGGTAGACGCCGAGGTGGGCGGGAAAGGAGGAAGGGGGGGGGGGGGCGTTAGCTCCGAGGTTATTTAAACGATGTCTCAGCGCGCTTACGTACTGCGATCATCGTCGAGGTATGTGTGTTCACCCCTGTCAGGACGGCTAAGTAGCACCATTCAGCTAATGAGTCAACTGGTAACGACATTTCTGGCGCGGACTGCTATACTTCTGAGCTCAGGAAGCCTCGTTCATAAGAGATATATTGGGCTAGTGGTCAGCACACAGGGCATGAAGAAACGATGAAAAGTGTCATTCGCAAAACTGAAATTTCCGAATTTATCTGCCTGCGTCTGTGCAAAGTGCGGACTTCTGTCCTGATCTTTTAGTCCCCTTTCCCCAGTGCATGGTTGGCAACCGGACTCAGCCTGGCTAATCTACCTGCCTTTCTTTAATGTCTCTCTCTTTTTCCGTCTCCCTACATACCTCGATAACATTATAGAAATAATGTCAGATTTCATCACCTCGTTAGCGTGACGAAATTTTTCGACGTTGGTTATAAACGAAAGCGAAATACTAGACAACATTACTGCCGGAGACGCCAGGCTGCTTGCGTATACCCAAGCTCTTGTGAGCCGTTTTCAAGAAGACGCATGTCTTTCTCTGTGCTTACTTAATATGCGAATTTAACTTCAAGCACGTATATTAACAAGGTATTACGTCTGCGCAGACGCCTGTACATTATTTAGCCGTGTCATTTAAGGTTATTCGTACCTGCATCGTGAAGATTTACACAACGCATGTCAGCTCTCCCAAATCCTGTGAAAAGTATATCTTAGTGCCGCAATGTGCGCATGCAGTGCTGAAATTTCGCTTTTTTTCTCCCATCGTAAGATTGTTTAGTTAACCGATATATACCTGAGATACGTAACATGTATCTAACGAGCGCGCATGTTGCATCTTGCGTCGACGATTATTCACTGCGCTTGCCGACCCAGGTTGTGCGGCTAACCAATATATAGCGGACGGCTTAACCAACCGACCGAGCTACGAAACGAATTCATAAGAAAAAGAAATGATTCATAGCAGCTAATAGACCGACGCTGTAGCGATAATTATCGGATCTATCATTATGTACAGATTGTTTTTATAAGCTACCGCGCAGGTAATGGCTGGTCTTGTTACACCTCCCTCGCCGTACTATAGTTACTCTTGGTGGCATGTTCGAGGCCTTGTTCACCATTTCTCCTTTATTAGGCGAGAATGAATGCTCGCATTTAAATAATGACGCATCCCGTAACCGTGCACGAGCAAGCGTACACGGGAAAAACGGCTCACACCATGTTGTTCGATCTTGACGCGTATTCTTCATGGTGGGTTTACATGCAGCGCCTACATCCTCTGCAGGACTGGACTCGCAAAATTCAAGAAACAGCGCGTCAGCCAAAGTCGTCAACGGCTGGCTGTATAGCGTGGCTTTCCCTCGAGGTGTCTTCGCGCGCCTTCTGGGAATCCTGTAGCGCGCGTTCTTACTTCGAGCTTCGTTCTATAGGCGCGTAACTGTATAGTTCGTAGCTGGTAGAGGCAAAACAGCGCGAAATAGCATGGGACCAAGGAATAGCGTATAGTTCGCTTCCGTGACTCTGTTCTCCTCGAACGCGATCTACCCACTTGAGGCAGTGAGGGTCAGAAAGGCCGTTCCGCCGCAGCTGTCCGGACTCTTGTTTGGAAGCAAAGGTTCACGCATGCGAGAGGCGAGACGGCCTGCGCGCTGTGCAGACTCCCTGGAGCGCTTTGTGCTTCCCGCTTTGTGCTGACGACAGCCGCCGCCATTCCATCGAAATTGCGCTAGCCTCGTTTGAGCAGAGAGGAAAGGAAAAAAAAAAGCAGTAGAAATGAGAACGAGGTCTATCTATTTTGCGAGGCTTTCAGTGTTTAGTTTTATTGCGATAATTTCACCACATCCATGAATTTTTTTTTTGCTAAAATAGGGACTAAAGACGGGCATCAAAATTCGGTGATGCTTCCCAAAGTTGCCCTCTAAATGAGGCTCTACTCTCGAAAATTTGTCCCGAGCTTAACGATTCCTTTAAACCAGGTCAAAATTGCATGATCAAAGCGATAAGTTAGCCGTGACCGAAAGGATGCTGTACTATGTGTAGGCTATTTGACAAAATTTTGCCTCGCGGCCAGGCCGCAGGCAGTTTTGGCTAACGCTGCGCGGGTTTTAGCTGTTGAGCTGCTAGCGTGACTATTTTTGGTAGATCGAATGATTCCAGTGAATGCTTGTGCTGATGCCACCGAAAGTGATGAGCCATGGAATAGTGGCGTGCACTGAACTGGTCGCCCCGCCACGGTGGTCTAGTGGTTATGGCGCTCGACTGCTGACCCGAAGGTCGCGGGATCGAATCCCGGCCGCGGCGGCTGCATTTTCGGTGGAGGCGAAAATGTTTGAGGCCCGTGTACCTAGATTTAGGTGCACGTTAAAGAACCCCAGGTGGTCGAAATTTCCGGAGCCCTCCACTACGGCGTCTCTCATAATCATATCGTGGTTTTGGGACGTTAAACCCCAGATATCATCATCATCATGCACTGAACTGGTCGCCGGGCACTGATATATTTGACGGAGTCAAGCGGTTAGAGCAATCAGGTGTATGCATATTTGTGTTGCCTTCCAGCCGCGAGGAGATTGCACGAAGGCAAAGAAAACTTCATATCTGACCATAGCGAAGTTCTAGCAGGCACTACAATGTAATAGTCGATAGACCAGCCTGTGATTTCTGTGCGCATCTCCCAGATAAGAATACCAGCGACTTCATCTGCAGACCGGGTTAAACCAGCAGGACTGTAGAGCTCTATTACAGGTAGAGATTCTTGGACCATGCCCATATTCGACGCTGAAGCAATGGCCCGTTTATGCGAGCCAGAGTGACTGCCTTTCATCTTCTGCGGCACCTTCTATTTGCCTTCCTCTCCCCTCCCCCCTCGTGCAGAGTAGTAAACAAAGTGTTAACCGGTTGATCTCTCTGCCTTTCATATTCTAGCTTCCTCTCTCTCTCTCTCTCTCTCTCTCTTTGCAGCCATATTAGAACACTTTTCCTTCTCCGTCCCGCAATTCGCTTTTTGAGGACAGGATTTCTTGCGTGGCTGCAAGTCTTTTTGTTGCATTTTGCTGCATACAGACGGAGGGCAATTTCCCGTACATGAAACTTACGCAGTGCGGATTTCCTGGGCACTTATCCTTAATGGCATGCACGGCTGCATGCACCCGTCTTTTAGAGCAAAGTGTGTCGTAGAGACAAACGTCAACGATGCATGGGGCGCGAATCTTAACGCTGTCCCTTCGCGCGGCTACGCCGACAACAGCAATGCAACGATCGCTTGAGGACGGAGAACGTCGTCTCGCTGTCCTATACGTACACTTGGCGCGTTGTCGTGAACTTACGTTGGTGGTAAAACGGCAACGCCGAGAACAACAATTTCTGTTGCGGCACGGGCTCACATTCTGATGCCAAGTGTGAAACCATCTGGGTAATCTGTCTTCTGTGCGGTGGGCGTTCTCGCGCACTCTTATGAAACTTAAAAAAAAAAAAGGTCACTTGCTTGCAGAGGGTTAAGTAAAAATAAAAAAAATCGTGAGAAGAATACGAGTGAATGAAGAGCGAAACAAGAGAGGCATTGTACAAAGCGGCGTCTAATATGAATTACGAACGGTCTGAAAGATAGCTCTTCACATAGTTGGCATCTGTTGGAACCTGATGGCTATTGTTGGATACTTGTTGGATGCGGCTGTTGGCACGGCTGTTTGAAGCTGTTGCTGGCACACGGCGTACGTTGGGCCGCCTGGAGAATCTCGTTTGACTTTCTTTAAAACGCTGCGTGAAGAAAACGCGACTATTAGTTGCTACAAAATTATCGAGTTATACCTTGACAAACAAGTCAATAGTACTGGACGCGAGGAAAAATGACGGCGCAATACTACACGCAGAAAAGCAACAAATGGGGTAACGCTGCGAGTCCAGTTTGTGAAGGGAGATGTGTACTACTGCGCGCGCAGCAATGTTTTGAGAATTTCCTCTTGGTCATGAGCCCAATATTATTGCTATTGATGGGGGCCGTTTATTCAAACAATTTAGTTTTTGTAAAAGTTTTTTTCGAGGAGCATCGTAAGTTTTACAGTGTAGAAGAAAGTGACCTATGTCTTCTTCAGCTTCTCCGCATGAGCATGTAGCACTGTCAGATTTTCTTATTCTATACAGGAAGGTCTTTGTATAGGCCGTGCAAAGCCGAAGCCTATGGATGACTGTTTCTACAGATCGGCTAACCTTTATCGGAGTATTAAATTCTACACCTGGATCAATGCTACATAACTGAGAGTTCTGTGCACAATTTGCGAACCAAGTTTTCTTGGACAATCGACAGCGCATCTTATTCAGTATACATCGCGCATCACTCAACGGTAGGGGTAGTAGTGATAAATTATTCTCCTGATGTGCTGCATGTGCCATGTGATCAGCTGTGTCGTTTCCTATGACTTCACAGTAGTGATGCAGAACTATCGGTAAATTGACTATCGATAGTATCGATAGTTGTTTTGAAACTATCGATAGTGTAAACAAACTATCGATAGCACTACTATCGACAGACTATCGATAGTGCAATCTGTGGTACCATCGTTAATATTACTAGCGATATTACTGCCACGCGTGTTTATTGCTTTGTTTTGATGTATTCGGGTTTCAACCACAAAGACTGTTAACGTTTGAAGCAGATCGCGCCGTAATGTTTGAGAAGCTTGACGGTTGTTTGAGATTATTCTGTTAAGATTACGCATCGGACATGAATAGTAAGGTTTATTCGAGAGCTTACGCGAGCACCAGCGACAATGCTGGAACTGCTCCATGAATGATGTATAAAAGACGACGCGTTCCACCGATGATCAGATTACTCGACGGCCGACGACTGTTCTGGCCGCTATCAGTGCGCAGCGTGTATCGCTTGTATTTTGAGTATTGATTTTCTGGGTGCAAGTTGGCCCACATAAAGAGCTCCGTATTTCTCAGTCTCGCTGCAGCATTCTTCACCGTCACAACCACGTGACCATACTATCGATAGTGGTGTGAATAATAATGCTGTTGCTGGCCGGCCATATTGCCAAAATATTTGCGATAGCCTGCTATCAGATTCGCGTAATTTAAAAGCAAGCTTTCGGGAAAGAAATATATTATTTCCGCAGTGAAAATGGCGGAATATTTCCATCAATAAATTCACATCTAAAAGCAACCAGTTACACCTTACAATTAACAAACCTAGGCCATATATACTTTTTTTAAATTTTGATATCATAAAATGTAAATTTGAAGCCACGCAGTTCCACCACGTGTAACGCCTTCTTTTCCGCTACAGCTGAACAGTTTGACTTCACGTGTGAGCAAAGCCCTGTGGCGAAGAACATGTCAACTCCCTTGCCCTTCATTCTGCTCCGCTCCTCCGACTCCACTACGTACCGCCCGCGCGGGGAAACATGTTTATTCTGCAATGAGTTCATGCTGTTGATTCTACACTATCGATAGTACCATCGAATTTTTTACTATCAATAGCACTATCGATAGTATCTTTTACCATCGATAGTTCGATAGTGACTCAGCTATCGATAGTATCGATAGTACCATCGATAGTTCTGCATCACTACGTCACAGTGACTTGGAACCCACTGGAACATTATGCTGTGGTTTAATTCTCTCGCTATGGCGTATGTCTTCTGTATTTCGTATGTCAGCACGCTACCTTTGTTTCCTAAGCTGATTCCTTTTAAACAGATTAATAAGGCTTTTGAGTCACTGAGAACTACCCGGCGAAGAGGACCTGGCTGTCGACATATGAAACGCAAAGCACAGAGTATTCCATAGAGTTCTGCCGTTGTGGATGTTCTAAAGTAGCTGAGCTTTTTTCTCTTTGTATGCAGGTATAAAGAATGCCGACGTTGAACATCCTTTCCAACATAATCCATCGGTGTAGACGTGAAGTGGTCTACATATTTAGTATTAGGATGTGATAAGTTTAATTGTTTTATCGCAATTATGGGCACCTCACTCTTACGAGCTAATCCAGGAATCGAAGTTACAATTTCTGGAATTAAGAGTCGCCATGGGGGAGGAGATGCTCATGGAGATCAGTACTCGTGCGTAGGCAGTAAGTTTTTGCATCGTACTATATCTTCATGTATCCCTGCGGCGGTTCTCACCTGAATAGCTCGGTATAGAGGATGGCTTGCGTGTTGAGTTGCGAAACGAAAATAATGTCGACAAGTTTCTGTGTATCTCAGGGCATGGAAAGTTGGCTGACAAGACTCTGCAATTACCAAAGCATTGGCGGACGCTCGTGGTACTCCAAGACATATATGAAGGCTTCTGGCCAACAATCTTTGGATTCTTTCCTCTAAGTGACGAGATATCTCGTGTAGAACCGGGGCAGAGTAAGCTATTTTTTGTCGAATGATTGCCGTGTGTACACGCAATAACCCGCAAATTGACGAAGAATATTAATTAGAGAGTTCACTTTCCCCTCTAGTGATTTTATCTGCGGAGCCCAAGACAGCCGTCTATCTAAAATAACCCCTAAAAATTTGTGCTGTCGCACAAGTTGTAAACGTTGAGAGTCGATCTCGAGCTTGAATCTTTTGAGGCATTTTCTTGTGAAAGGGAATACGGCTGTTTTCTCGTGGGAAAGTATCATGCCTCTGCTCTTCAAAAACTTATTAATTATTGTTAGGCCAGCTTGGAGCTTCTGCTGAACTGCTTGGGGACTCGAGTCCGATGCCCATATGCACAGGTCGTCTACATATAATGAATAATTCAAAGTGGCAGGCAAGATATGGGATCATTGAGCCATAGCGCAATTAAATAAAAATGGACTGAGTGCACTACCCTACGGAACTCCTTGACTAACTTCATGCTCTTTGCTTTTGCCGTCAGCAGTCTCAATGAAGATTTTCCGGTCTCTTAAGAATTCTGCAATCCATCTTAGTGTTCGGCCAACTATTCCCAACTGAATCAAGACACGTAGAGAAATGAAATGGGCTGGTTGTGTCAAATGCGCGCTTTATATCTAGAAATACTGCAATAACGATTCTTCCACAGCTGATCCACATAAGTGACAAGATCTAAAATGGCATCCATCGTGCCCGACGCCTGCGGAAGCCTGTCATATTTTCTGGGAGTACGCTCGTGCATTCCGTCCACCAATGAAGCCGAGCGTCAATCATTTCCATAAGTTTACACAGACAGCTAGTCAGGCTGACCGTACGGAAAGAATCTGTGGATAAAGGTGTTTTACCGGGTCTTAGAATTGGGACCACTATAGCGCAATTTTCCAGGAGGGAGGAAGGCATTATGATTTCGATGCATCATTAATTCAGTAACTTTAATAAAGTATTTGCGGCCACTGGACCCAGGTTTTTCAGAAGCCGCATATGTTATCCCATTAGGACCAGCTGCTGTCCTCTGGCGACACGATGCAAGTGCGTTATTTAATTCTTCTAATGAAAACGGATAATCTAGGTTGTCATGATGGCAACTGATAGAAAAATTAATCAATGCTTTCACTTCCTCAACGGATTTAATGTATTCAGGCGTGTTCCCCGCTACACTTGGGCGCGTAATACTGGCAAACTTCGTCCGCAACGGTCGTTTCCGGTACTTTCTTCACTACAGCTAAGGCCCCAACATGGTTGTCGACGTGTTACTGTCCCACTGGAAGAGCGTAGAACATTCCATAATTTGGACTCGGGTGTAAGTGGAGTAAGTGAAGTGCAGAATTCGTGCCAGCGCTTTGTACCTTCGATCCAGTTGCCGACTCATACGATCGTGGATTTTTTTACATTCTCGGTAATCTTCAAGAAGGCCTGCACTGCAAACGCAAACTAGCCGAATTGGGCGTTTTAAGGGCTACAATCCTCCTTAATACTACCTTCATCTGGACAGTACTCCCTTAGGGTGTAATGAGGTGGGTGTAACAAAGTTCTCCGTCCTCAATTTTACTTCGTTAAGAAATTATGTGGAAGAAAGGAGGTAAATTCACTATCTAACGCCATTCGTCGAATGGAGTTCCAAGAACAAAAAACTCCCATCTCATTTCCTTTGGCATGTTTTCTCTTTTTTTTCCGAAGCTTTCCATAATGCCTTCAGTCAGGGTTGCCAATGGTGGCTACTTTTCGCCAAATTGGCGAATTTGAGAGGCCCGTGGCGACCTAAAATTATGAATAGCGACATGGCGAATTTTTGGCGATTTTCGGCTTAGGTCTCCACTGAGTTATGCATCCTAAGCTCAGTGTCTTCCCAACGAATGAGCGGTAACATTCTCCGTATTTTTCATGGCTTTAGACTCACGAGTAGAATGTGCACATTACGCGTCATTCGGTATGTCCATTCTGTAACTCGTCTGTACCTCCTCAATTCATTTAGATGCAGGAGGTACTGGAACGTCGCTCAGCGACATTCTAGCAAAATGTAAGCCAGCGGACTGCCTTGAAAGCCGCGAGGGGGCAGTGTTTGATTATAAGTTTATGGCTTTAGGTGCTTTAAGCTTCTCTAAAGTTTCGCTTCTGAAGGGGCTATAGACGACAGGTTGGCCGCATGTTCTGACTATTTGTTCCGCCAAAGCCCCAACTGTTCTGAATAGCTTGGCGACTTATTCACTGTTGCAGTACCCCCAATTTAGCTCGTAAAGACTGTTTTGGAATAGTGAAGAGAGGCGGATACGCGGCTATTTCTGCAGTTAAAAAATATTTATTGAGGCATTGTCCACTGTTCTCGGTGAGCGTGTTCAATGAGAACAATTGCTATATAACATTTTACATTGTCTACCTGTTCATTAATAACGCGTCGGATTGACACGCGTAGATATAAGTGACTATAAAAAAGGGTCGGTGGCGTCCTTTATCATGTTACACACTTAAAAGCGCTTGGTCCGTCTCTTTCACTGTCCCGTGTGTCGCGCTGTTTCTCGTATCGTTAAAAGGTGTCAGACTCGCTAATGATCGGTCGTGCAAGAATTATGTCGTCTTACCTTCAATAAACCTCTTAATCCTTTTAATTCATATAAGGCTGCGTAAAGCTGTCTACAAACAACGCTTTCACGGTTTTCGTCCAAGCTTTACCACACTTGTACCTTTGAAACGAGCGGACGGGGATGGAAGGATATCATGAGCGTTTCCTTCATTCACCCTTGCGCCACCACGCTCACCTTGCGGCTAGTCGGAGAAGCAGCACCATGCACTACCATGGTGAAGCGGGCGATACGACTGGCATTGAGAAACGTCTATATAATTTAAGGGTCTTAGATGGTACTGTATTCTACGGTTCTATACGCGAGTGGAAATTTTTATTACAAGCTATGTCGCACATATCTAGAATGGCGACTTTTTTGGCGAAATTTGTAAAAAAATTGCGACTTTTGGCGACTTTTTTGCGCGCCGTTTGGCGACATTTACTCGAAAGTCAGTGGCAACCCTGCCTTCAGTGCTGGCGGGCATGTATGTAGCTGTGCGGGGGAAAGAAGTAAAAGATAGAGGCGGCATGCTTCAGCGCACTAAAAATCCCTTGCACAGATAGCCCAGAGAAAGAGATATACGCGACCCTCCGAACGGCTGGAGAGGAAGCGAGGAAGCCCTTTGGCCTTGGCGGCTGCAGCCTACTGCGGCCCGCCCCCGCCAGATCAAAAGCAAGCCAGACGAGGAGCTACCGAAGGGGAAATGGGACAAAGCTTCGCGCCGCATGCGCGCGCGAAGAAAAAAAAAACATAGAAAAAAAGAAAGAAACGCGAGGAGGGAGTCGTTCCCGCGGCGGCGCGATCGTCGTAGCTAGGCCGGCTAGGCTAGGCCTTGTGAACGCCACTTCTCAAGTGATCAGCTGTGTCGGTCGTGTGTGCGCGTTTTGTGCCTGCAGCCTCACTGTGTTGTCGCCGCTGGATGTGATATGCGTGGTTTGACGACAGTGCAACATGCTGCGCTGCGAGTGCGATAATCGCGACGGCCTCTCGACTCAAGCGAGCGTGCCGCTGTGCATTACCAAGCAGATGATGGGCACCCTGCGTGCTCGCCACAGTCAGGAACAAAAATGGTAAGTAATACTGATGTTCTCTCTCTTTGCGAGCCCCTATCGTCGCTTGTGCACCTGTAGATGACCTTCTGCACATTGCGTCGCTTGAAAAGTGCAATGAAAAGCAAAAAAAAAAAAAAGAAGAAAGAAAAGAAAATGTTACCAGCTGTCATTTATGTACGTCATACAGTCACGTCACGCTATACCAATCTTGGTATGATATCAAGTTAGAGAACCGGACGCGAGTGCACCAGGCTCCATGCCGTAAATGACATACATGTCGTTATTTTCATGTTACTATATGTCATTTTTGTTCGTCGCACAATCACGTCACGCTATATCAATTTAGGTGTATCTCAAGCTAGCGAACCGGCCGCGAGCGCACCATGAGCGTGGCGTGTGTACATGACATGCATGTCATTATTTGCATGTTGCCAGCTGTCATTTATGTTGGACTTACAGTCACACTGCACAATACCAATTTTGGTGTATATGAAGCAGGCGAAACGGTCACTAGCGCCGAGACCATGTTGTCAAAATAATGCCATGCATGACAAGCGTGTCATGATTTGCACGTTAGAAACTGTCGTTTATGTGCATCATACACTCTTGTGACGCCATACCTATTTTTGTAAATATCAAGCTAACGAAACAGTCACAAGAGAACCAAGGGAGTGACGTGTAAATCATGTGGTTAATGAAATTCATAGCATGATTTTCAAGTTAAGACCCATCATTCATGTTCTTCATGCAGTCGTGTCATGCCACACGAATTTTGGCATACATCCCATTAACGAAACACCCACACGAGCTATGAGTCGTAGGCGGCTAGATAGATAGGTAGATAGATCCGTTCAAAGTCGTAGAAGTGTTTAAAAATTCTTCGCATTTAAGTCGTTAAACTCAGATAGCAATGATGTGTGATGCATGTTTTGGAACTTCTGTGAATATCACTCATGCTTCATACGACCAGTCAATCGATCAGGAGTGCGCCCTGATAAAGTTGTTTGCACGATATAATTTTCTTGCCTGCGATAAAGCATGAATGAGGCATGATGCTTTCAGGGAATATACATTAGAGCAAAAGGCCACAGTTATTACATTGTCACATGATGGAATGTGCATAAAGGACAACTTTGTTTTCGATTTATTCTTTTCTCCAACTTCATTTGTTTGTTTTAATCCTTCGTCATTGTGTCAATTTGCGCACATTGACATGTGGACAAGACCGTGCGCTCTCATTTTGCAGCATCTACCTTGGATGCAGTCAACTACCCTGGACATCTTTCTCCCGCCATGCAACTGTGAGAACCCACCGAAGCACAGATTGTCAGGAAGTGAAAAGACTTTTCGGCAACAATTTTTGCATTGCGCACTCTGCCCGTCTCCTGAAATAGCATATTTAAGGTACATAAGCACTGCACCTTCATACATATGCATCAAGGAACAGTGAAATAGCATATCAAGGTAGATTAACATCATTAGCTTGGATTCATTTAGCTAGAACGAATAAATCATGCTAAGCTATACAATGCGGCCATATCATGTGACAGACATCTGCTAAGTGCAGTGTGTATTGTGAAGCACATGCGTTTATGGTATTGAATGAATGGATAAATGTTTATTCCAGCAAAATACAGGAATGGGCCTCAAGTGAAAAAGCGACAATGGTAGCTTGGAAGTGCACAAGGCCCAGTAGAGCAAGAAGAGAGACAGAGCAGCCGAAACGTGTGCACGTTCAAGCAAAACATATACGCATACAAAAAGAAACAGAGAAAGACAAAGCAGAAGAAAACGTGCACATTCAAAGGCAAAATACCTACTCCATCTGCAAGCGACAAATCAAAAAGGGCATGTCAAGCTTACATCCGTTTGTTTACGCTAGTGAAAACAGGAAAATCGGAAAACAGTGAAAACAGAAAAGAAGGAACGGCCATTCAACGGCATGGAAGGAATGCAACTTCATTTGGTCACGTGCCAACAGTGGAATTTGCCAAGGTTACATGTGCATATTCTTAGCCATTAGGAGATGTGCAAGGCTAATTTAATCGCATGATATAAGTCAGCTGTTGAGTCTGTTGAGCCAGATTGTTGAATCATCTTGTTATTCCCTCTCGTTAATTTGCTGTTTTGCATTATGTTGCCATAGTTTCAAGGTCAATACATAGTATCATGACTGTTAACACAATTTGACAAGATGAAAGCGCTGTTATTGTGCCCAGGCCTTAGTTTATCCTCATTAGAAGTGCGCTGTTTATTTTTGCCATGGTTCAGTGCCAAGTTGCCCAATCTTCACTCCTAAACAGAGTAGGTGCGGTTAATCAAGACCTTGCTAACATTCACAACCCTTTTAAAGTGTACTTATATTGATAACTTTACTGACATCAAAAACTACCCACATAATGGTAAAAATGGCAAGAGTACACTTCTGGTGGTGTTTCGCATTTTTTTTTACATCCGTTTGTTTTTCGCCCTGTGCACATGAAGTGAAACGCTCACAAGGAAATACTTAGCAGCATCTCAATTTTGTATTTATTTCGTGTTTTGACAAAATGTCTGCAATAAGGATAGTCAAGTGCGAATCTTTTACCATGGTAAGACATTCATTTTTATGTATACAGAAATCTTAGTGGACTTCTTTTTTGTGTAACTTTCAGGAATACACTTCTGGCAAAGCAGCAAGTGTTGCTTGCCCACCAGTCTGTGTTCAAGGCAAGTGTATTGTGGGCATGAGTGTCGGCAGGATTTTGTCTTGGGGGTGCAAGGCAGCGTAACGTGTCGGCCTGGTGAGCAGGAGAGCATTGGTGTAGCTTGGGTGGGGTCAAGTGCTGGTGTGTCTTGATGGCGGCAGGTGCCCTTTGTGCAAACCCCTGCCGACACCCATGATTGTGGGAAAACCCTGATGTGCCTCACTTTACACTATGTCAAACAGCTCGTACATCTTACCACATTTAGGCCAACACTGGTATTGATGCAGAGTGTTATGCACAATACTGCGTGCAACCTTTCTGATATCGTGTGCATTTGAAAATTTCGCATTGTTTAAAAAGACGCTGAGTGGACCCAGTGTTATTCAGCAAACATAAGTCTTAACAGGGGCAGTTGGGCGAGTTGGTGTATATTCATAGTTAAAGAGGGTGCAAAAAAATCACAGCACAGAGAAATGAAGGGGACAGGATGACGCGCTTCTAGCAACTGAAGTTTAATCGAAACCACATAAAGATGTAAACACACAGTATGAAAAAATGACAAGACTAAACAATCACACATCCACAGAGGAATGAAGGGGGCAGACAGGACAATGTGCTACTAGTAACTGAAGTGTAATCAAAACCACAGAAAGGTATAAACACACATGACCAAAAAAGCCAAGCACATGTTCAACTTCAGTTGTTAGTAGTGTGTTGTTCCATCCCCTTTGTTATGTGTTCTGATTTCGTTTTCACGTTTTCCTTACCTATGAACTGAACTCCTGACTGTTTCACAGTCTCTATATATGTGTGGCCAATTTTTATTCATCCTCATGGCATATCAAGTCCTAGGATCCAGTGTGCAAAGCGACCAGTCACTATTTACAGGAATTTTTTTATTTAGTGCCTGTGATGGCCTAATTGCAAGTTGACGTTGCAGCCATGGTGCTTGGATTATTTTCAATGTGGTAATTATGCTTAAGCCATCAAGTGAGGAATTAAGGATGAACTTTTGAGTTACAGATGGCACTAGCTGGCATAAAAACATTGAAGCATGGCTGTACTTGTTATGCATATTAGAAGTATTGGTACATTGCAGTCATGTGATTATGCCGACAAGTTCCCAAGCACACTTCCAGAAATTTACGATGGCTTCCAGGTATCTGTGAGTAAATATGTACAGCAACATATGAAGGCAACCTTGTAATTTTGTGGGCATTGCTGCATGCTTTTATGCACCTTGGTAAGTGGACCTACAGTCAACACCGCAGGTCTATTTTGGGCTTTTTTGCAGGAAACTCAACTCCAAAATCATGTGTGACATGTTTTGATGCCATAGGGAAAACTAATGCAATAAAAAACTGTACAACTGCCTGCCTACACGGTTTCATATTTCCCAAAAGTGATGCTAGCCTCATTGTACTAATTAGTTGCCTTCGTGTGTAGGCTGACACCAAGTTCCTTGGGTAGCTTATTTTTTTGGATTGTACTTGCATACTGGCATGGTGAAGTGCACACGTTAGTGCGCATCATGATGAGATTTTACACCCTACTTTCGTATTGCTTTACTGCTGTGAATTATGTATAGTGCTTAGGCTGTACTGTATATGTTGTTCCACGTGTTCAGTTTTGGGAGTAGGTTCTGTGCACGACGATGGAAATATATACCTATATCCTTACATTGACACGAGAACTGCTGCTGTTTTGATTCCAATAAAATGTTGCAACCACTGGTTCTTGTATCAATTGAAGTATGACTACTTGTCGTGCATGCAAATTGAAGAAATGAATTTGTGCTTGCAAAACAAATTGCTTAAACACTGCCTGCTCAATGTAACTGCTTGTGTTTGATTACCAAACACATTGAACAGATGA
Source organism: Rhipicephalus sanguineus (assembly GCF_013339695.2). Classification (NCBI taxonomy): domain Eukaryota; kingdom Metazoa; phylum Arthropoda; class Arachnida; order Ixodida; family Ixodidae; genus Rhipicephalus; species Rhipicephalus sanguineus. Next base: position 270,014,177 of record NC_051176.1, on the reverse strand, counting down.
TTCACAGATTATGACACGTTGTAGAAGATAGGCAACAGAAAGTTAGACAGAAAGTCATCCTAACGTAGATTGGGTGATCTTTTATCAATAGTAGCATAATTGAAGGTTGCTGTTGTATAAATAAAGTTTAACGTAGTGTGCAGGTGGACGAGGGAGTGCACATATGATAGTTTTTCCAGTTTTCTGCATATTTGCTACAGTCCTCGTGTTTCTGTGTTACAATTGTGAAATTCTGAATTGCAAACAAGCCAACCTCTCTGCTGCTGTGGTGAAGTAATTCAATAGAACCATATTTTCTCAAGAACAGCTGTTCCATTGAGGAAGAGGGTAATGCTTTTTTTTTTTTAATGGGTACTGCATCATCTGTCTGAGGGGAGGGCCAAGTACACATGGACGCTTACAAGAGAGAAGTGCAAGTACATTAACTTTTTTGTTTTGTGGAAGACCTGTCACTGGTAAACTGGGGAGGTTGTCCTTGACCTTGGGGCACGCGTTAGGCATTCGCTTTAACGCGGTGGCGGGATGCTTAACAATAAAAGCTAATTAGTAAGAAATGTAGGTAGTATCCGAGTATGAAAGCAAATAAATACTGAATATGCGTTATAGAGAATCACTGAATGCCGTGCTAAAGCGTGCATTACGAATAAGCGCTAATTGCGGAAATAGATAAGCGTTCCAGCTGCTCAGAAGGCGCTGCTGCCCCTAGCTGCGTGCAGCTCGCGGCTGTACGCGCGCATTCAACGCACTTTATGTAGGCGCGTTACAATGTCCTTGTAACTCTGGAATTTTCTGCGTGTGTAATTTTCATATGCGAACGCAGGCGGTCCGCGCTAAAGAGTGCATTGCGAATAAGCGCTAATTGCGGAAACAGATTTTTGTTCAGCTGCTCAGAGCGCGCTGCTGCCCGTGCGTGCAGCTCGCGGCCGTACGCGCGCATTAAATGCACTTAATGTAGGCGCGTTACAATGTTCTTCTAAGTCGGGCATCTGCGTGTGTAACTTTCATATGAGAACGCAGGCGGTCTTCGAACCGCTCATAACACGCTGCCGCATCTGGACGCGCGCAGTTCGCGGCTGCAGAAATAACGAAAATTGCTCCACAGCATACGCTCATGGAATGCACATACGTTCGCTCATCTGAAGATACCTTTGTCACGCTGGTATTCACGAATTTAGCGCGAGCGAAGAGAACACACGTTTATAATTTTTATAGCGGCACGACAAGGTGAACCGGCGAATTCGGAGCCGAGAGTGTTGACGTCAATCGGCTCGGCCTGCATGACGCCCCACAAATTATGTATTGACCTTCCGCAAGAGCAAACACACGCCGATGGTACAAGAACAGAAGTTCGAAGTTGTGCCGACGGGTTACCAGCCGCTTTGTACATACATTGGTACCATATATAAGCCCACGAAAAAAGCAAGCTTGCAAGTGGTGGCGCTGTGGTGTAATGGCTATAGTGCTTCCATTAAGTGCGTGTGGTCGCGAGTTCGATTCCTGTGTCGTGCGTACTTGTATGCAAATGTCATGGTTGTGCATAAATACCTTGATGGCCATTTTCTATTATGTCCTAGTGATGAATAGTAGCGGAAATGGGCCGGTAAACGTAAATATAGTGCCTAAAATATGCTTTTTTTTTTCATTTCGCGACCGCTCTAGGGCCTCGTATAAAAGGAGGCTTTAACAGCTCTCAAAAGAAGCAGAAAAACTCTCAGTGCGCTCTGTTCAAGCCCCCAAAATGGGTTACATAAAAACACCAACTCTACCTCCAAAAGGAGGCTTTAAAAGCTCTCAAAAGAACCAGAAAAACTTCCAATGCGCTCCGTTCAAGCCCTCAAAATGAGTTCAATAAAAACACAACTTTACCTCCTTAGTTCCGTCTAATCACTCCCTTAAAGGATGTAAATAAAACCTCCTTTTGAACCTCGTTTTGAACTTTTGGATGCACGTTATGCGTCGAGCCCGAAACTCCCTAAAAGGCTCAAACCCGTTTGCAGTGTGTGCGTCGGTAATTTCTCTCAGCTCTGCGGCATATGGCTCTAAGTCTTTCCATTCAGAGTCTACTCTAGCATAACCTTCTGGAATTTTAACGAACTTGGAACACAGGTTTAATTTGTCTTCTATGAGTGGTAATAGACTATCTGTGTCAGTGACAGTATCAGCTTGGTTTGACATGTGATACGGAAAAGCTTGCCAATTAGTTATCTTTGCTGAGCGCCCATAATTCGAAAAGCGTAGGACGCTGTATTAGAATATGAAAGTTATCACTACCCCTTGTTTCAATATCCGTTCTCCATGAAGCTCCACGTGAAATATCGTGTAAGCAGAGCGTGAGGTCTTGGCAACTCGAGTAATTAAATCCCCGTAGGAGCGTCACTGAGCACTCATTTAACAAACACAATGCACTATTCTGAATTGCTTTTCGTTTGCGGTCGTTTCCGCGTCGATCACAGTAGGCACTTCCCCAAAGGACATTGTGCGCATTGAAATCTCCGCAAAATATCACACCTTTTGTGTTCTTCTGAAAAAGGCCTGTCAGTGTAGAAAGCGAGGTTTTTGTAGAAGGCTGGAGGTAAACACTGGCTATAGTTATATTTACTTGACCGAACCGAACCGAACCTCACATATTCCATATTCTGGATATTCTGATGTCGGCGCTCAGCGTCGTCGCGCCACTCACTGGTATCAGTGATCGCAGCTGACGCTGACACCAACGCTGTAAATAGCCTTACACGGCTGGGAAAACCTGATTTGCAGGAGCACAGAAACGCAAACAACGTTCTCCTGTCACTTCGTCGACATGATGGGCTATGACAACATTTTAGTGGACTCTTATGTTTTGTGTGGACATTTCAATCGTGTTTTGTCAACTTTTGTGTTGAGTGGACAGAATATTCTATTGAAGAACTTTCACTAAGCGCGAGTGCTGTACTATGTGCCTTTGCATAGCCTTGTGTTTATTTTTTCTACTTCGCGACAACAACAATTGTGCAAGAGGAGTAGCCGGCGCCACGCACTGGCACCAACCTCTCCTTATATATATACATTTAATTTAAAAAAAAGGGGGGAGATGTGTCGTTACTAAATAGCATTTCTATTAAAATATGGACTGTATTTTACATTCGGCTGCGTTTACACCCAGGTAACAACAACGCCGTTACCTGAGTGTAATTGTCGATGATCGCCTCTAATGACTCCACACCGCTAAAACTGCATGTACGAGCGCAAATCGCAGTCCTCTACGACTTTGTTGTCGCCTTCACTACTCTAACGTTGCTGGCTGCGAAAAGACAGCACTGCGCACCGGGTAGCCCTCAGAGTTAATATTGGCCTCGCGAGGTCCATCCTTGCTAAAGCACATCGGCTACCCCTGTGGCTGCAAGCAGACCATACAGCTAGCTGTACACAGTGATAGCAATCCTTAATTAAGCACTTTTTGATTGGCTCATTAGAAACCCCTTATATCGAACATTGATAATGGCAGCGTTACTTATAAGCGCCATTTCTCAAGGTACTTGAGTTACCCCACCGAAGAAATCCAATGAATATCTACTCCTTCGTTTATCGTCATCAATTTCTGAAATACATAATGAGCCCGAATTGTCTTTGGCGATCGTTCTAGAGTATTGACGCACGCGTATGACACAGCGCGGGCCGAGGGCTTCCGCGGGCATATTTTTTTGTCCTTCGAATGAAATCCGATGGGCGTTTCGCGTACGGCATCCTACTCTCATCCGCTGCGCAGCGGTTGATGTTACTCCGAAGTATACGTGCAGACTTAAACACTTGGAAGGTTCTCATCCTTACGGACTCCCGGGCCCCCTGACTTAGCAGAGAAATGACGACAATCTACCCAGTTGTTCGTAGCATCATTAAGTCTACCAGAAGGGGACTACATCTCGTGGAGTGTCCGTGCTTGGTAAGTGAACACCTTAGCACGTGTGTATTTTCGCAAATGAAGAGAGGCTCGATTCGCTTGTATATTAGCGCTCGCGACGAATTTGCTTACCCGGAAATATCGTACAAGCGTGATGACGTTCATCTGTTGATTCGTCACTCTCCTTGAACAGCCCCCAGAGCAATGTTTTGCAAATGGATCGTTTTCTCTCCGTGTTCGTGGTCGTTAATGCCCTCATCGTTCTATGGCACTATTACTCAAGTTAAGGTTGGGCTCGTTCTTTCTTGGTGTGTTTGAGCGCTTATACCGAGCGACAAGGACGTTTCGGCAGTCTGTAGTGTGCGTATTGTGCACGGTTCTTGCGAGGCGCTTGAGCACCCTAGATTAGTGTGTCCGGCTTTCCTTACGCAGCGCGTCACTAATTAGGGAATATAATCTACTTGGCTTTCGGTGTGCGACGCTCGATAATTTGCGTACACCCAAGTGGTTGTACTTACCGACGCAATCAGGCTCATTACGCACTACTTACTTTCCTACGAGAAATTGATATGGTTTTCCATTTGTACAGCATTTTTCTTGTTTTTCGACTGATTAAATCATCATTTTCCACTGAGTCTTAGTACTCTTGTGTAGTTCGTTGACCTGCGTTTTATTTGCTTTTGTGTGTGTGTTTCTGCTGTGGCACTCTTATCACTGTCGTTGCTTTACTTCAGCCTTTGTGGCCTGTCGGCATGTTCTCTTCTTTCTTTCCTCTTCCTGTCCCATTTTTCAGATGTTCAACTCCTGTTTCTGCGTCACACTTTCTAAATAGTAGGCAGGCGTTGTACACCTCTCGAAGGCAATCGCCAGTCGTTTCATACCACATATCCCAATTCGTCGATGGTGTTAGCGGGCTTTTTATGCCAAGTACTAATAATATTAACTGGTCTTTTTTTTAAATAACAGTGTAGTTAGGGCTTCCACCGGACTGTCCTTCCATGAAAGCACTCTCGTTCAGGCTTTTTTCCTGTCTGAACACCTCGGGATGCTTGCGCGACACTTCGGTTCTTCATAGTCCCCACCACAACGGTGGCATGCTGTCTTGATGTACAAAGAGCACTTCCATGCCCTATGGCTTCTTAGAAATTTTGACGCGAAACTGACCAGTCTGAAGGCTTTAGCTGGTTTCCCTTGCCTCGTCATGAAAGGCATTGCCTCGTGTTTCACGAAATTCGGGGGTGTCGGAATTCATCGGACGCAAGCATAAATGGCGGGTCATTGCACTGGAGGAATAAAAGGTTGCACTGGAGGAATATAACGAAAAACTACTTGCGTCATTCGTGCATCACTAATATCAAAGCATCACTGAACCTCCCATTACTAGAGAAAAGAAGACTTCTAGCACTGCTATCCCATTTTCACAAGCTTTATCATAATCATTCGCCATTTGCTACCACTTACATATTGCCTGCCAATCGCTATTTCCCGCGCCTAGACCACCCCTTCAAAGTTTTAGCTCCATATGCGCGTACTAACTCTTATATAACTCGCCCCTGTTGTGTGCCAGCCGTTATTGGAATGATCTACCACACGATGTCGTGTTCATGAAAAACCACGACGTGTTTGTAGAAATGTTGAAAAGTTGGATTAATATTGTATGAAAAAAGAAGAAAAAAGTTTTTTTAAGATTATTTTTTAACTTGTATGTCTAAACCTTGTATATTATTTTGTGTGCGATAGTGTTCATTGTTATTCGCTTCGCTTATGCTGGTGTTAACAAGTGTATATCTATTCAAATGTAACCTCACCCCACCCCGTTTACTGGAAATCCTCTATGTAATGCCCAGCAAGGGCCTTTAGGGTATGTGAATAAAAAAAAAAGGTGTTTAAGTCGGGAACCTGTAATAAGGGAGATTTTAGGAAGAACGCTTAAAATATGATCAATGAGCGATGGTGATATATGACGGAGACAGCGGACTCACTTAGGAAAATTTCATCGTTTTTGGGACTCCAATAAAGTGGGCTTTCAACAGTCTGTTTCTGTATAACTGTCACAAATATAATGAAGCAGAGAAGACCACTTAGTAGAGGTCGAAAACTTGAAAGTATCAGGGCGCTAGAATAAGTAGACATCTTCGCAAGAGAGGGTACAGGGACAATCCCCATCTCCCACTGCTTATTTATCGGCAGAAGCACTGAATAAGTAGGGGAAAAAATGACACAAGGAGCACATGCGCGAAGACGAGAATGAAATGAATTACACGTGCGTATCAAGAAACGCCTTCTCTCCGCAGATCATCTGTCAAATGTAAAGAAAGAAGAAAAAGCCCAATTTGCTGAGCATTGCAATGCATGCAACTGTGGCCGTCGACTTGATGAGATTAAGATTATCGGTAGAAGTGGCAATACGTACACACGTTTGGTACTTGAAGCTTTTGCTGTATCAAAGAAGGCAACTGATTGCGCTATTTACCCTTTTGTCAGTCTGTGCAGTAGAGAGAAGGGGTTTCTTGATAGGCACGTGTAATTGCTGATTTCGTTCTCGTCTTCGCGCATGTGCTCTTGGTGCCATTTTTCCTATAACTATTTAGTGTTTTTGACAATGAATAAACTTGTCCCCGTACCCTCTCTTGTGAACGTGCCTTTTTATTAACGTGCCATAATACTTCCAAGTATGCATAACATACTAGGCCGTCAACGATCGAGTTCTACTAAAGGTTAAATTGCATATCAGTGTGACATATGTAATATTTATTACCTTACCACGCTGAGGAACTAAGCTTCGGTTGGCAAATATAACCGCTACAAAATATGCAGCAAAGGTGGTATGATGATAAAGCAGACAGAAAACAAAAACAAATGAGAGATTTGTGCCAGTGTTCGCAAAGCTTTTATACTCGAATTATTTGTAAGAGTAAATTGCCGGCAATCCTAATTTGTGACCTGTCGTTAAAGGTGACCAGCAAATGCCGCAGGACATTTACGAACGAAAGCTTTGTCAATGGGGTCTTAAATACGTTGTGTGGAAGAAAGCGCTCTATCCTTCTCTGACGCCCGCCTCTTATTCTTCTAGTTATCTCACTCTCATGGCTCGGCTCCGCGGTTACTACCTGTCCTAAGTAGACGTACTCCTTTACAACTTCCAGTGTCTCGCCACCTATCGCAAAGCGATACTTACCTACGGAGCAGAAACCTGGAGGCTTACAAAGAGGGTTCAACTTAAATTGAGGACGACGCAGCGAGCGATGGAGAGGAAAATGATAGTTGTAACCTTAAGAGACAGGAAGAGAGCAGAGTGGGTCAGGGAACAAACGGGGGTTAAGGATATCGTAGTTGAAATCAAGCAGAAGAAATGGATATGGGCCGGGCACGTAGCACGTCGGCGGGATAACCGGTGGTCATTAAGGGTAACTGGCTGGATTCCAAGAGATGGCAAACGCGTGAGGGGGAGACAGAAAACTAGGTGGGTAGATGTGATTAAGAAGTTTGTAGATATAACGTGGCAGCAGAAAGCACAGGACCGGGTTGATTGGCGGAACATGGGAGAGGCCTTTGCCCTGCAGTGGGCGTAGACAGGCTGATGATGATGATGATGATGATGATGATGATGTCTAAAAGTGGCCCCATAAGGATGTGCGAAGATCTGTGGGCGCAACTACCACAGCCTCGGTAACATGGTCAAGCAGCCGCCGCGGCTTCGGGAAGCAAAGAATTGTTGCCGCGGGTTACCCACCGGTAAAATAGGTACAATTGCGCTTCTGACTTGTTGCTCGACAGAACAAAGTTTCAAATTGCTTGGAAGGACGCACAACCTGTAGGAAATCGGCGGCGTGGTGCCGCCAGATCTAACTTTTTTGTTATATTGTTGGAGCAGTACCGGGGATTCTTGTAACTTCTTCACAGCCACAGGAATCTCATCAGACAAGAATTTAACCACTGTAAAGCACGGGATAAAATTCAGTGTCGGAGCGAAATGAAGGTGCAGCAAGCCATTGGCCACAAGCCTTGGTCGTAGTCTGGCCACCGCTGTTTGGAACCAAGGCTGGCGGGCCATCTCACAGATGTGCGATTCGTTTTGACAGTGTTTCAGTGTCTCGTCGCACTCCTTCCGCTCGCAAGTGAACGCATCCTGTGGAGGGTTGAGTAGCTAGAAGCGCCACATGTGTCGTTCTCATACAAAGAAAGTGCTCGAGATAGAAGATACTGAAAATTTTCACCATTTTTCTTTTTCAGACCTTTCGTCGTGTATCTGTCCGAATAGAGTTCGGATAAATTTTCATGCGAATAGGCTGTCGTAGTGTTTCTTTTTCTTGTGAATATATATTTATACTGAAGATTTCAGCTCTGCTTTCTAATTAAGGACTTTAATAGTTTTCATTGTCACCACGCAGCCGAATAAAGTATAGCTTAAAATGCATTCTTACTTACGCAAGACCGCCTGCAATGTGCGCTGAAGCAATAGGCTAATCGGGCCTTCACGCGTGACGAAGAATTCGGTAAGGTTAAAAACATAAGCAAATGTGGACCCACCGTCACCAGCTGTTAGTGCATTAATAATGATCGTCTTGACTAAGTCCCCAAAGCTTGTTCTCTGCAGAAGCGCCTTTTGTAATGGAAATTTACTGCCCCACGTAATAGAAAAAAAAAGAAAAAGAAAAGCGAGATGGCTGTGACCGCATCGAACACTCAAAAGATTGCAATACGCACTCAAGCTTTACAAGCTAAACATTCGTCGCAATTCTTTCTATCTATACGATCAATTCGACTTAAAGCGAACACTTGGAAGTAACAAATTCCACGTGATAGCTAAAGCTAGAGTGTATAGTTCCGTGTAAAACTCGTGAAATGTTTTAATCTACTGGACGACTTTACCACATGGCCAGTGTTTTTTCTGTACATTACGGCTGCTCAGCTCAAGGGCGCCGGTTCGACTCCCGGCCCTCATTTCGATGGGGGCGAAATGCAAAGAACACCCGTGTGCCTGCTTAGATTTAGGTGCGCGTTAAGGAACCCCAGGAGGTCTAGATCAATCCGGAGTCCACCACTCCGGCGTGCCTCATAATCATATCGTGGTTTTGACGCGTAAAACCCCAGCAGTTATTAGTTATTCTGTACATTATGGCCGTTTATGACTACGCTATGCTCCATAATTCGCTAACACATTCCCGCAGAGAGTTTCTAAAGTTGGGTCCCTGTTTTTAACAAGTATCCGACCTTCTGATCAAACGCATGAGCCGACGATCTAAACTAATTGCATGAAACGCTTGGAATAAACGTGTGTCGACCGCGCTGCATACATCGAAGCCATACAAGACGCGTTTCCCCGCTCCCACCCAGTTGATTCGTGTACACAAGTGGCCCGTGCACAAGAAACATGAGGCGGCCATACGCGACTTAATTACGACAAAAAAAAAAAAAAGTCACGCCAGCACTGTGAAATTCGCACACTTGTAATGAGTCTGTTTCTGAGCGTTCATATATAATATCATACGCGCTCGCTATTTCCCCAGGAAGGAACAGCATTTGCATTCCATACTTCCTGCAACCTATGTATGTACTGTACATGCGCTCCGGCGATATCTTTTTTTTTTTTCAGTTTGCGGCAAGCATTTTCCCACTTTCTTTTTCTTCTGCTGCGAATGTTTGTCCTTCAGTGCTTGTGCAGAAAAAGAAAAAGAAAAGGAGTGCAGGCGTCCGGCCGGCAGATATGGTCGCGACCGCTAACACTAGCCGCCTTCAGGCGCACGTAATACAAAATCAATGGACACTTTCTTCCTGTTCTTGCGAAGACGACGTGCGTGTCGCAGATACATCTCCTTGAGACGTCTTCTTTACTCACGTTGCCATTAACTCTCTCGCTGTCCGCCGTGGTTGGCTGTGAATCGATGCCGGCGTTAGGACGTCGCGCAGTATGCTTCCTCGTCGCTGGACGTGTACATCGATCATTTGGCGCCATTGTGTAAGCGAGAAAAGGCTGTTTGCACAAGGTGCTCTGATCGTTACTTTGCTCAGCGAATTCTGATTGCTCACACATGGGGCCAGTGAAGAAAGCGAGGTAGACTTTCTGCTCACGTGGATTTGTATTAGCGCAGCTTTTCTTGGTTCTTTTCCGTGTGGTCACTCCTCTTGCTTATTAAATGCTTCGAACAGCACCTACGAACCCGCTTCGGTGGTCTAGTGGTTATGGTGCTTAACTGCTGACCCGAAGGCCGCGGGATTGAATTCCGGCCGCGGCGGCCGCATTTCGAGGGAGGCAAAATACTCGAGGCCCGTGTGCTTAGATTTAGGCGCACGTTAAAGAACCCCAGGTGGTCGAAATTTCTGGAGCCCTCCACTATGGCGTCTCTCATAATCACATCGTGGTTTTCATAAGTAAAATATCAATAATCATTATGAACAGAACATGTAAGTTATAAAGCTGTTTGTGTCGTATCAATTAGTATGTATAGCACTGACGATTGCCCCCAACATTTCCATGATACGAAGACAGCGACATTGGTACAAGTACTGAACACCGTCAAGAGCCTGAGACGCTTGACCGGTGTAGATGAAAACGTTGTGCGTGTTGTTTGCGCCTCTCTCGATTACACGCGAGAAGGGCAAGATCTCGCACCTTTTAATGCGCATATTGATAACGGACCATTAACAGAAAACATCGTTTTGGACCCTTGGCGGTGGGCAGGTTTTCTGTAGCAGGCAAAATTCGAAACGGTTGTCACTGCAGCTGGTCGGGCAAACGGCTATGCGCATGACCATCTGATCACTCCTGCTTTTTCGCTAGAGAGGACTAGCAGCAAAATGTCCAATTCTGGAGGGTTTCACATCGGGAAAAACTATTATGAGTGGTAGATGCTTAGGACAGCAATAGAATTTGAATATTTCAAATAAGAGAATAATGCAACACAATAATGAGGCAGCCAGCATCGTGCAGTGCGGATTTAGGCGCACGGACAATAGGAAACGAAGCAACAATATCTTCAATTCACACGGATCAGTCGAGATCGTTGGTATAAGAACTTTCTTCCGGAGTTCTCTACGTACGCAATAAAGAAAAAAAAGACATCTGTTACTCTTCTTGGTGAGTCCTGGTTGTCATATATAGAACTATCTTTAAAGATGCACGTATACTCCCTCTTGGAGAGTCGAGCCTACCACGACTCTCGGAACAGAGTATAATGATCTCTAAAAAGAGTGTTAGCGTTTATCATTAAAGAGAATAGGGTGAACGCAACCAACAGTAAACGGGAAATTTAGCTGCAGGATTTCTTCATATCGTGCAGATAAAAGGGGAGAAAAATGTGGTTTGAAATGCAGACTGGTAGCGGAAGAGAAGCTTATAGTTTGCTAAGGGCAAAGAACCACGAGGACTGAAGTCAGGGTCTATAGCGATTGTTATCATCAGTCGGTGGTCATTGTATGCAGGTGTGAGCGTACGGGATAACAGCTTAGTTCCACGAGCTTAGCGTATGATGATATGGCACTGATGGATGTCTACCTGCTGTATACATTCACGAGAAGAAAATTTGGAGGGTCTGGGCCGGCTGTCATGGACAGCTTCGGAAGCTTCATTGACACGATCGTCTCAACTGACTACCCTGTGAAGATTGTCATCAATAAAGCCTGTCGTGCACTTGGTCTACCACACGATGACGGAGAAATATTTGTAACGAAGTTAGGCGCTAAACTAGCCGGATGTTTCTGGAAGTCCTTCAAAAGAAAAGGAGTGCTCGGTTAATGCGAATCTGTGCTCAAGGAAACTTCTAAATTCATCGGAAATATCTGTCAAATTTAATAATAATAATATCTGGGGTTTAACGTCCCAAAACCACGATTTGATTATGAGAGACGCCGTAGTGGAGGGCTCCGGAAATTACGACCACCTGGGGTTCCTTAACGTGCACCTAAATCTAAGTACGCGGGCCTCAAACGTTTTCGCCTTCATCGAAAATGCAGCCGCCGCGGCCGGGATTCGATCCCGCGACCTTCGGGTCAGCAGTCGAGCGCCATAACCACTAGACCACCGTGGCGGGGTGTCAAATTTAAACCATGCACTACTGTCAATACGCAGGGCATATGTAATGTCCTAACTCAACTAAATAAAAAAAAAAGAAAACTGCGCTGATTTAGCGGTTGGGTTGACACGAACAGCGAGGCGACTTTTACAGAGCTGTCAAGAACGATGGCACCCGCGAGGACTTATATTAATGGTTGTCTGATCTGGAACCATGCACGCGAAGCATATTTTTAAACAAATATCTTCAAAGGTAAGAACAAAAAGTGACTTCTCCGCAAACAGAAATGATCGACCTGCTTCGCGCGCTGACTTTTATTCCGGGATTTACCACGGAACTCACACGGGCCATCGGTTCACAGCTGGTGGTTCGTTGCACGATCTTTTCAGTTCGCTCTCATTTTTTACGGTTCTCGGCCGCGCACGTATGTTCGTGAGATAGAGAGAGGAATAAATAAGACGGTAACGTTGGTACACATCAATCTGCGCATAGACAGGAACGTGAGAGAGAGGAAACGCGGGGATTTTAACCAGTCTACGAAAACTGGTACGCTACCCTACAGTGGGGAAAGGGATGGGGGAGTTTTAAAGATAGAGGTTGAAAGAAAGTGGGAGAGGGCGAGCGCATGCGCACAGTGGCGCTCCTCACACTTCCAATATCGCTATTGGTCTATAACCGCGGTACAGTCCTGTTGTTTTCAAGAAGTTGAGCAATGCCTCCGTATAGCCTTCAGCCTCGATGACTTCTGAAGACATTGTAAAATGGTTGCTGCCGTCGTCGGTCCATTGCGAAGGTGAGCTAGAATGAATGCGAGTAATTGTTTCTGTACGTTTGGGGCAGTTCGGGACATGTCTACAAGTCTCTCTCACTTTCTGTCTCTGTACATTGTAGCGAGGACCCTCTCTACAACAGGTGTCACAACGAGGGTTGTCAGCCATTCCGATGCGAAAGGAAAATGACATCGTGAAAGCCATTCTTAGCCAAGATTTGCAGTGGCGTATACAGGTGGTTACTAAGACGGTAGTAATTTAGGAGATAACTATTTGAGCACGCACACCGCTCATAAACAAGCCTCCTACGCAAGCGGCAATCTTCTTTACAATGAAAACAAAAACAACCTTTAAAGTACATGCAGCCGAAGTTATACAATAGCAAAATGAAGCTGGAGAGAAGTAAAATCCCGACAAAATTATAGAACCATGTCAAGTTACCTCAGTTGAGTCATATATGATAAGAAGACCTACGCAACGCTTGATCGCTATCATTGCTCTGGAAAACTGTACGGCAGTGATCCATGCATTGCGTTATAAAATTAGAAGGAAAAAAAAAAAGAAATGAAGGCGCATGATTTTACGCTACAGAATTCATCGCTGTAGTTAGGGCAACATGTCTGTTACGGCTGCATGTCGACTGTTCAAACCCGATTAGTGGAACAGCATCCATCGAAAAAAAAAAATGCAGGACTTCGAGTTTTCCTTCCTGAAATTTGTTTCTCGAGTCTGGCAATTGTTTTTTGACCCACTGATAGAACATCGTTACTGTGCTCGTCACTAAAATTCGTTTACGTGAACCTTCTTTCGGCAACACAGTGATATTAAACAGACATGCAAAATTGAAAACGCCAATATAAGAAATTAGTTATTCTTTGTACCGATCCGGAAATTTATCAGGGTATAGTGAGGTAAAAGCGCAGCGATTTCATTTTTGTGAAGCCAAGAAATATTTTTTTCATATTAAGAGAGCTTTAGATTGGCGAAGAAATGAACAGGCAGACCTCGCAGCCGCCAGGGAAACAGGAGAGGAGCTTAGATCACTTGTGCTAAAAAGAAATACTCAAGAAGGATATGCCACAAAGGCAATGAGTGATGATCAGTTGTGTAATGATTTCGGAGGCCGCAATTCAAGTCAGGGGTGAAGCACCAAGAAATGAGTGGGCAAGCCCTTCTTCTAGTAATAAAGGATTTTAGAAGAAATGATAGAGCATGAGTCATAAGCCCCAACCATCCAGTCTAATCGGTTAAGCTGTAACAATTAATTATAGCAAGTCGAAAATAAGTAACATTCGAAATGGCAGCTTTGGTGTGATCGACGAAGCTTTGGCCATACAATCCGCTCGCATTGCTAGCTCCCGTAAACAAAGCGAATGCACTTTAACGATTGACGAGTCTTATTGCGAGTCGACAATCGCTCAACCCGGCAGGCTAACCCATGCAAGCGCAACAGGAAGATCTGAGTTTCACAAGCGAACGCGACTTGCTCCTTTAGGGCTCATGTTAACGCGCAAATGCAAACACGGACACAAGAGAGAAGTCAAGACACCATGTTGTGATGTCTTGACTTCTCTCTTGTGTCTGTGTTTTCACGCCCTGTCTTTTAGCATGAATACGTACCTACTAGCTCAGCTCTCTGTTATTCTAAAAATGTTTGCGTGTTCTCAGCGTACTGCCAGCCAACAAGGGTAACCGCACTGCTCATCCTACTGCGACCGAGTAGCGTGTCGTTTGCAAGTAATTAACCAATTAAATGTGATTGATTAAGATCACAGCATCAATCGAAAATTACGAGATTAATTTTAAGTCTAACCCGTTGATCACGAAAACTTATGTCATGGCAAATCAAATGGCACGCGTCCTCACGCCCGTCCAAAAGGCGTCAGATGGACTTCCCGCGCCTCATGATTTTTGTATACGAGGCAATCAAAACGCCACGACTGCGTAGCGCAAACTGATCGCCTGCTTCTCAGCCCGCAGATAGTCTTGGATGTTAAGGCTAATGGAAGGCGCAGGCTCGTTTAGCAGCGTCTGTGCCAACGCAAGTGCGCTGCTCGCGCCGCGCGTCCCTTTGTGCTGTCAGTTTAGCCGGCGCTTGAAGCCTTCCATGGAACACTGAGGCCGACACGCGTGCTCCCGTTCGTCCTTGGTTGTTGGCCCGCGATGGGAGCCGCACTGCGTTTGCTTTCATCGCCCCCAGCTGCGAGCCTTTGCCTTTTTGCTGTGTCTTATGCAAGCAGCGCTGTCTGAGCCAACTGCCGCAACGAGTGCGTTTAAGCAGGTTATGTGCGCGTCGTCACAGCCCATCCATATGGCCGGAAACGACAAGATATGAAACTAAGCCGCGTAGCTTTTCTTGCATCCGCGTTACAGTACGTGCCAACACATGCGATAGTTCCTATCATTTTTCTTCTTCTTCTTCTTCTTCATTATTATTATTATTACAATACTGTCTCGCCTGCAATTAGTGTGCGGGTAGGTTTTGGTTGCCGCCAGTGCAAAAAACTGACGATCCCACAGCCTGTAGGCGAAACGATGTTGCACATTTTTATCCAAGTTTTTTTTTTATTGTGCTCTGAAGGTAACATTCAGATAACTCATTTGCCAAAATGGAAATGTATATCAGGCAAGTGCGTGAGCATTAATCTGGCAAAGCAAGGACAGCCACTGATCGTGCCGTTGGTTTACACACACACACACACACACACTATATATATATATATATATATATATATATTGTAGATCATCGGACGCGTTATTCGAAGGTCGCAGGTTCGGTCTCTGCCCGCGGCAAGCTATCTTTTCGTCCACTTTTCTTTCTTCAAATTTACCTTACATTTACTATTAATAACATCCCCTATACTTCCTTGGCATTATTGTCTGTTAGTGGTCATTAATATTTGTGTATAACAAAGAAAAACGAGCCCTTGAAACTAACACTTCTTTCCTTCACATATATATATATATATATATATATATATATATATATATATATATATATATATATAGCACAAATCACTTCTAATTTTTTCCAATCATGTGCACCTTCGAGCGCGTTGTAATCCAAGGCTGGTGTTCTCTTACTTTGTGACTTTGTGACTGTATGCGCAAATTTGCCTTGAGAATTTCAGTGCCATACTCATATGTAGGCATATTGTTGCTGCTGTGTATGCAATGTTTGTTGTATCTGCTGTGAGCACTATATTGTCATCACCACTTAGTGCAGTAGTAGGAATCACACCCTCTAGAATAAGAGTAGACTTGCGGATTAACCGCTTCCTTATAAGTGTTGGAGTGCGCTCTGCGGTCCCTTATTCCTTCCCCTGCGAGCTTCGCTTAAGATGCTGCGCTGTGGAGCTCCGTTCAGGTCGTCACCGCTTACATAAAGTGACCTATCAGTCAGGTCTAAAAGGCGACCAGAACAACACGCCAGCATCCGCTACGAGCACACTCCGAGACTTCGGTGCCCCTCGCGTAAGGCTCGCTTCCAAAAAAGAATTCCGAAAAGTGTGCAGGCTTTCCACGAGTAAATACGGTACTTTTCACGCTATTCCCAGCAAAAGCTTGTTCCCGTATCTGCAGATGCTGAAACAAGTCAAGTTTCGTGCCCCCTCCTCGTGTAAAGTGTATGAATAAAACAACTATGCAGAAGCGCTAGCACAAGAAAAACTATACACAAAAATCCCAACAAATAGAAACTCGGAAGCTCTTTCAGCAACGCGGATGCAAGCCACCTGTCTGCGACCGGTTCCTCACCGAACGGGTGCGGAACAGCGAAGCGCTGAGAAGACTCGCATCTGTGAAGGGATGCGAGGGAAAACCGATGTTTCTTACATTGACGCCAAAAGGCGCAAGAAGTGCACGAGTTGCGTTGTTTGTGCCGCCGTGCGGGCGGCTCATGTCTGGCCCGCCGGCTGGCAAGCTGCATCGTAGCGGGTCCGTCGCGCAACCGAACGGCAACCCCTTCGCAGCCAGCGCCACACGGAAGAGCATCGACTTCCGCATGCGCACGCTCAGACGTCGACTGCCATCGATCTCCGGTGCCAGAGAGCTTCCGCGGCTTTTGCACTACCGTTGAATTATAATAATTTAATGCCGCTTCGTTGAGATGTATATACGATGTAGGAACGGGCCAAAAGGCTTCCTCTCTTTGTGAGTGCGTTTCGATTTGTCAGAACTCGCTTAGAAATAAGGATGAAAATTAACGATAATGAAACCAGTAATAATAATATCTGGGGTTCAACGTCCCAAAACCACGATATGATTATGAGAGACGCCGTAGTGTATGGCTCCGGGAAATTTTAAACACCTGGGATTCTTTTCACGTGCACCTAAATCTAAGTATACACGGGCCTCAAACATGCTCGCCTCCATGCAGCCGCCTCGGCCGGGATTCGATCCCGCGACCTTCGGGTCAGCAGTCGAGCGCCATAACCACTAGACCACCGTGGTGGGGCGATAATGAAACCAGCGCCCTTTTAAAACGTGTTCCAGTTTTGTAGGCTTCTAAACCAGATACGCATAAAAATATTCGCCATTCAAGTCTCGCGTGTTTATAAGAAAGTAGCGACATTTGTTCGCATACAAAATCTTGCATTACCGTGAAAAGAATTCAGCGTACAATTTCGAAATCCACCGTTTTACTTGCTCTCGTTGTTGGAGCCGGAACCCCGAATGCTGTTTCGTGCACTTTTTCTGCTCTTATCAGCATGTAATTTTTAAACGTATGCCAGATAAATACATAAAAAATAAATTCTTATAAAAGAAAATATCATGCAAATTTCCGGAAATAAAAGGAAGGCAGAACAGTGACGCTGACGAATTAGTGAGTATAAGTTATCCGACGATTTATCCAAGGTGACTGCCGCGGCCGGGATCGAACCCGCCATTTTCGGGTCTGTCGCCGAGCGCCCTAACCACTGAGCCACCGCGGCCGCTCTCGAAAGCTGTGTGCACAAGTAATGGTTGTACAACAAACCTATATTACAGCGACCGGAAGGGACCTGTAATCGTCTGCCCAATTATTTAGGATTGCCTCTGCGTTGTGTTCCTTCGTTGCTGTGTGTCACCGGCCGCATAAAGGGCACTCGATCGCTCACTACTGTTAGTTACTTTCTCGGATTTCGCAAAGTATACTGTGGACGCTGACATGAAATAGTAGTCATGTTAGACGACTGCTCCTAATGTTAAATCTCCGTTACACCCTTATCAGTGTGGAAGCTTTTAAATGCGAAGCATTTCTTAGCGAACTTCTGCGAGTTTGAGCGTATCTATCTATCTATCTAGCCGCCTAAGACTTTGTGCTCTCCTGGGCGTTTCGTTAATCGGATGTATACCAAAATTGGTATGGAATACCATGACCGTATTACGAACATAAATGACAAGTCATAACATGAAAATCATGACATGCATGTCATGAACAGCATGATTTACATTCCACGGCCTTGGGGCTCTTGCGGCCATTCCGTTAATTTCATATATACCAAAACTGGTATGACGTGACAAGAATTCATGGCGAACATAATGACATGTCCTAACGCGCAAATCATGACACGTATGTCACGTGCGGCATGATTTTACATGACATGGTCTCGGGGCGCTCGCGGCCGTTTAAATGAATGGATATATACGAAAACTGGTATGACGAGACATTTCGATATGACGAACATAACTGACACGTGGTAACATGAAAATCATGACATGCGTGTCATGCACGTCATGATTTACATGTCACGCTCATGACACACTCGCGGCCGTTTCGCGGGCCTGATATACACCAAAATTGGTATTGCACGACGCGACTGTATGACGAACGTAAATTAGAGGTGGTAACATAAAAACCATGACATGCATGTCATGTATGTCATGATTTACATGCCACGCTCATGGTGCATTCGCGGCCGTATCGCAGGCTTGATATACACCAAAATTGGTATTGCGCGACGCGACTGTATGACGAACGTAAATTAGAGGTGGTAACATGAAAATCATGACATGCGTGTCATGTAGAACATGATTTACATGGCACGCTCATGGTGCGCTCGCGGCCGTTTCGCTAGATTGATATGCACCAAAATTGGTATTGCGCGATGTGACTGTATCAAGAACATGAATAACAGGTGGTAACATGAAAACCATGACATGCATGTCATGATTTACATGCCACGCTCATGGTGCATTCGCGGACGTTTCACTAGGTTGATATACGCCAAAATTGGTATTGTGCGACGCGCCTGTATGACGAACGTAAATGAGAGGTGGTAACATGAAAATCATGATAGGCAAGTCATGTGTGACATGATTTACGTGCCACGCTCATGATACGCTCGCGGCCGTTTCGCTAGCTTAATTGATACACACCAAAATTGGCATTGCGTGACGCGAATGTATGACGAACATAAATGACAGGTGGTAACATGAAAACCATCACATGCATGTCATGTATGGCATGATTTACATGCCACGCTCATGGTGGACTCACGGCCATTTCGCTCGTTTGATATACGCCAAAATTGGTATTGTGCGATGTGACTGTATGACGAACATAAATGACAGGTCCTAACATGCGAATTATGTTATGCATGTAATGTACGGTATGATTTACATGACAGTGTTATGGTGCTCTTCCGGCGGTTTAGATAACTGGATATATACCAAAATTGGTATGGCATGACAGGAGTGCGTGATTAACATAAATGACCAGTCATGCAGTGTATACACCAGAATATACGTTTCATTGGCATGGTGTATATCACATTATTGTGCATGCACGCGTGCATGGCATATATGCGATATATGGTGAACTAGATGCCATGGCATGAATGATTTCATTTGGCTCAAAAATAAACAGAGCGATGTATGCAACTCTTTGCTGGCTGCTTCGCATTATATCGATTCCCACAGTGCGTGGGATCCGCCGGATTTTTTTTCTCCTTCTTTCTATTATTTTCTTAAGTTATATTTCGTCCATGATTAAGGTTTGTGTGTAACCGGTGTTTAGTTCCCAACTGTGAAGCCGATACTATATTGCAACATACGCCCGAAGCTCCAAAGTAATGAAGCTTTGGAGACTGTCCACAACCGCAAGAACTGCGAAGTACCCGAGTGTAACGGGCCTCAGTGGACAGTCAGGTAAAGGTGTAGCGTCACACGCGGTTCTGCCTATGAACATTTCACAAGGACTGTCCAATCGGTGTATTAAATATTTCACAAGCATAAATTCTGCAGATTCTGGCTCACCTGCCGTTGCATTAGAGGCTCAATATGTGCACTGCGCGTACCTAAACGTTGCTGTGTAATATTTTGCCTGTTGTATAACCTTATTACATATATTGTCTGTTCATACTTTCTTACGTGGAAGAGAGGTGTGAGCTCCTGCTCACTAAAATCCTGGGCACATTTTTTTCTCTTTTCACTCATCATGAAAACATAGAAAGAAAAGCGATGAATATTGCGGTGCTTTCGTAGTATTTAAAAGAGCAACTGCAAATAACGATAACCGTAAGGAAATCGCGATTCTGTGGCTCAGTGGATGGCGTTCTGCCCTCGCTGTCTACGACGTCGATGGTGTTCCATCCTCGGCAGGCCTCGGTGGCAGTTGCATTCGGATCCGGCAGGGACAGAGTTCAAAGCCACTCACGTGTGGAGCCATCAGTGCGCTTCATTAAAGGCCAAGTGGCTAACATACATCGAATCAATCAATACGTCGTCCACAGCATATCCTCCCCGGCGTTGCTCTCGGACAGCGTCGCTGTCGGAAGACAGTCCTACAACCAGCTCAACTGACTTCACCAAGACTTACAGATGCCGAGGCATCCGCGGCATGGTCGTTGTTACTGTGCACAAAACCTTTTCATCCGCACGCGATATTTGCCATTGGCCAACCTCTCATCGTAATATCAATGTACGGCTGCACATGTAAGTACACTTATCCTCAAGTCATAGTATACTACTGCGCCTTGCACCGCGTAACAGCGCTGGGTACCCTATGTTATATGTCACAGCTGCACGAGACGTAGCCTCGATGCGTGCTGGAAGGGGAAATCGACCCGCAGCACAAGCCCCAATCGACTGCAGCGGTTGCGCACTGGTTAAAATGGCCGAATGCACGCTAACGAGGGTCGCGCGCACGTGGCATCCCGCGAGCCGAATTCTCCACGGGGCCACCCGAGACGTAGTCGGCTGACAGCCGCCGCTCAATCTGCGCGCGTAACGAAGTTTCCGAGCAGGCATTCCCGGGCGGACCCGTTTATTTTCTCAAGTCGCGCCGGTCGCCCGCTTCGCTGCGCTCTGCTGCAGCTCATGCACGAGGCGCGGCACTCGGAGAGCGGCCTAAACGGCTCCGCCTGCAGGGGCTTTGCTTTGTTTCGCCAAACGACGAGGGAGCCGTGCCCGGCATCCAGCCTGCGAGGTGCAGCTAAACGCCGCATAGAAACAGGACAAAGCTTTTAGACGGTGTCAGCGAGTATAAGGGTATTTTCCCCTGCTGGCCCCGAAAAACCTTCGGGGGTAAGATCGCGCTTTCCGCACGACTCACTCGACCGCGATTTTTTCCCTCTCCTTTTCTCTTAAACAGTGTGCGCGACCATTTTTCCATTCGCTTCTTCTTATCCGGCGGATTTTGGGTTCCAGCGCCTTTTATTAAAATTTTGCGTTTTCGAGAAGTTGTTATCCATTCCGTTCACTTCCGAACGAGCGGCCTCGCATAGCACCGCGCGTATCCGAAAAATGGATTTTGGGAACATGCGCGCCTCCTAGACGAGATCGCGCGGTTTCAGGAACTTCGGCAAAAAAAGAATATAAAGAGAAGGAACTGCTTTTCGCTTTTTCTGTACTTGTCCATTTAGTCGGGTCGGCTGTCACAAGTGTCTTGTGGTTTTGCCTTCGCCGGGATAAGCTCCGGTGGGGGCGTACTTGCGAATCTGCTTGGCGCCTCTCTTCCCCTTTTTCCTGTTTTTCCGGTGTTTGCTCCCGACACAGTGCGCGCGGCTAGTCTTTTTCAGTCCGATGTCGAGCCGCAAAGAGCGATTCCACTCCTGGCTTCGAAGGACTTTTCGTGTATATGCGCTTGCCAAATGGAAAACGAAACGCGGGCGGGGGCGACCTGGGGGCTGTGTTTGCGGTGGGTGAAAATAAAAGGAGCCGAGCAGCGGTATGACCGTTTCAGCCTATAAGGGAAGCGGGGGCACTGGTTTTCGTGTCTGAAAGCGGCAGCTCTCTCTTCGCTTCGGTCGCTGCAGTGTCAAGCACAGACAAGCCGGGAGCGGGTACATCCGGCCTGGAGCAAGGTAGCTAGCGGCGTCAAACCTGTTTACGCTCTGCGACAGCCTCTGATGCGCATCGATGACGGTTGTGGAGAGCTCACCGTTCACTATGCCCAAAGTGTTTATTATTATTATTATTATTATTATTATTATTATTATTATTATTATTATTATTATTATTATTATTATTATTATTATTACTATTATTATTCAGATGAAACATATTTATTCATGTGCCTAAAGGCACGAGGGCATTACACAGGGCGGGAGTAGTATACATACATAAAATCAGAGTGAACAATAAAGTACAAAAGAAGGTTTAAAAAAAAACATAATATCATAAAAGAAAAACATACATAAGGACAAACTGCACTAAGAAGGAAAGCATAACACAAAAACAAACAAGGCAAAACATTTACCTCCTAAACAGTATATGTAGTCAAGTGACCGAATTACTCTGTGTAATACAGCGTGCTAAACAAATCACTATAAGCCAGGCCCGTAGCCAAGGGGGGAGGCCCCCCCCCCCCCCCGATATTTTTATGATACATGGTGTTTTACCGAAAATAAATAATGAAAATAGGCGTTTTTCTCAAGTAGTCAATGCTTTCAGCAAGTGCCCCCCCCCCCTCCTCCCCCCCGAAAAAAATTCCTGGCTACGGGCCTGCTATAAGCACATATATATCTGAGACAGCTATATGAAGTCACTCAGACACCAAGGTGAAGTTTTAATTTGTGCGTAATTTCGTCGTGGTTTGTTATACAGACAATATCGTTAGGCAGCTGATTCCAATGATTAACAACAAGTACAAAGGTGAATATAAAAACAGCTTAGTTCGGGCGAATAAAGGTTCCAATTTGAATTCGTGGTCCAGACGAGCAAATACTCGATGGGCAGGTTTAATAAGTGCAGACAGTTGGAAATCTTTATCTTTAATCGTGCGATATTTAAATTTCACGAAATGTTCAAGGTGCCTCAGAAGACCTAGTCTCACGCACAGCACAGGAAGAGCAAAAAATACTTGCGGTATGAGCAGCGTTTGCCTTCGTGTGTTGCGGGTCACTTGATTGCGGCTGGTAGTTGCAGATATACAGGACGCTGGCGGTGTATGTGGTCCGGAACCAGGCTTAATTGTGGAACAGGAGCTGCCTGCTCATGCCTTCACCAAACTACTACAACCTTGGCCTTAACAACCCTAACCCAAGGTCACCAAACAAATGTCACCGCTTTTTACGGCTTCAGGTCTTCACGGACGTCGTGACCATGGGCGCTAATTGGTTTTGGGCATGCGATTCGCTGTTTGCGCCGGCTCTCATTTAGACCGTCCGGTGAACTCTTACTTTTTACCTGAAACCTCACTGGCCGCACCGTACGGGACTCAGCGCTATCTATTGAAGACACGCACTTAGTTATCTTCACACGTAGTCGGCGTATGTAGGATCTGGCAATCTTGCAACCACTTACAGAAGAATAAAACGAGTCAATCGGTTAATTGATAGATGTAGGTACACGAGAAAAAAATGGTATAAAATCAGTCCTCTCAATGTCGAGAACACGTAATCGAAAATGAGTGTAATTAGCAATAAACACGTCGTGGGTAGGGTGGAATGTCAATGCTTGCATTGATGTCACTTTCTGCCATTCTGCCGCCAAGTTCCATTTAACTGCCACGCCCTGAGCCGGATGGCGCAAAGTACTTCGGGCATCTCGGTATGTTAATATACAATTCGTATGGGAAAGACTTAGTACGTTGTATAGAATGCAAGTTATTCACACAGCCAGACCCGTAGGAGGCGTTGCCCTTACAGCGGCGCTGGAATTCAATGCAGATCGAAGACACGACTGGTCAGCAGTCGATATGATCAAGGTGTGTTTAGAGTATTGGTTGGAAGAAAAATTCGAAAAAATAGATCGAACCGGAGTCGTTGCAGCTGTGAGTACAAATATAGAAAATATATAAATAGCTGGAAAGAGGTTGCTTAGATGGGCTTGTTGGTGCACTTGAGCTAAGGATGAACCGCGCGAAGACAGGACAAGGCAAGTGACAAATACTTGTGCTGCTCACTACTGCCGATGCACACTCGTAATGTGATTATTCTCACTAGGCTTGTTCCGTGTCTCGTAGTTTCTTTGTTACGTTAGACGGCAAGGAACAAATTCACAATATGCGGCGTCATTTTACTTTTCTAGATCGTAAACATTAAATATTAAAAAAATAGAGAAAAAGCACGGATGTTGGTACCTTTAAATGGCTCCGGCTGTACGTTATCCCGGATAAATACGAAATAGTGGAGAATACAGGCAGGGGTCACCTAAAAACAGATTCGAACTTACTCAACATCGTATGTGGATATCAAACACTCAGTCATAATGTTATGTCATAAGAGAAGAACGCGAGACTACGAAGCTCAGTCACATAACTAGACAAAAGTCGGTGTTCATACGAAAACACGGAACACGTTCTCCTATTTCGCTCCTGTTTCTTCGACCGAGTGATTATTTCGTGCCTTCTTCGCCTTTTGATCCTCGAAGGCACAATGAAGAGCCGGAGGAGCTCGGTCCGGGAAAGCCAACGATATCATCTTCGGGAGTTTGACGTCGGAAGAATGGAATTCGGGGCCCTTTGCCCGTGCCGCGCGTTCCTTGGCGGTTTTATTATCTCCCCTGCATTATCATACATGCTCTGCATGGGAAAGGTCTGGCGAAAGCTTCAGGCTCCCTGACAGAGAGAGAAAAAAAGGGGGAGAGGAAGAGTCAGAAAGAAAGAAAGAAAAAAGAGAGAAGGAGGAAGAAAGAAAGGCCGTGAGGCGGAAATTAGTAATCGCGGACATACAACCAACACATCAGAAATTTGAGAACTGCCTTTTGTTATTTCTTTTTTCCCTGAAAACGCGTCGTTCACTTCCATCTCTTCGTTCTCCCAATGACGTCAATGTGGAGAGAAGGAAGAGGCCACACGCTGTCTCCTCGTCCTCTTCCTCTCCAACACTACTTCCTCGACTGAGGGATTTATTTTATGTCTTTTTCGCTCGGCGACGGCAACGCCGAGCCTTTTTCATTAAGAAGCCTCGCACAAGGGCAGTCGGCATCTAGGCGCCTTCGCAAACCACTTCATTTGCACGTGAAAGTTCCCGACTAACGAGTCCCCCTGCGGTGGGCTCAAAGGGCGTCGTCGCTTGTTCGTGGTTTTTCTGGAGTCCCAGCCGGCAGCACCGTCAAATGCATGCGTGTGATAGGTAGCGACTCGGCCGGATGTCGCCTCCTTTTCTTTTACTCGTCTCTTTCGTACGTCCGCGCAAAGCTGCTGGCCAGGAAAACGGAACTATAACGCGACAAAAAATAAACGATAGATGTAGAGGGAGACGAAGCATCGTGAACCTTGGAGTCATTAAATTTCGAAGACGCGAACAGGTCGATCAAGACGACGGTGAGCTTGCAATTTGCGGGCAAGACAAGTTCTTCGCTAATGAGGTAACTTCGAGCCGCCTTCGCGTATTCTCGTTTCTCTGTAAGCGCCGCTAGGCTTCTCTTGACGTGCTGGTGGATCCCTCGGAGTGCCGCGGAATATGTAACACGAAACCGCGAAGTGCCGTGAGAATGCGGTAACGGCAAAATTTCGCTGGTGCTATAATGACAAAACTTAAGCTGGTGTCGACTCAATTATAACGGCGAAAGGAAGTGCTAATCAGTTTTGGAACAAGCGCTAAAAGAACCTAATCATTTTGGTAACCCGATATCTATGTAAAAAAAAACAGCAAACATAAACTTATTATGCAATGTGACAGATGCTGTCGACAAGCAAGTTATATTAGGGGGAAAAGTCAAACAAATATAATGAGTAAGTGTTGACGAGCAAAACTAGCATCGACCGCATTTAATTACGCTGCATAACGGTTGTACTCTAACGCTCCGATTGAGCACGTGACGTTAATATAGGTGTACTAAAGGAAAAAAAAGAAGAGCTAGACCCTTTGAGTTTCGGTGCTAGCGTAGAGCTGTGAGTATCCCATGCACTACCAAACAAACAAGTATTTCGATTATAAGAAATCAATCCTGAATGTTCTTTTGAAGCAAATGTAGTGAAACTAAAACTTTTGTTGAAAATAGAATAGTGGGGCATAGTCTTGAGGGTGGGGACAGGGTCGAAAGGAGGAGGAGAACGAAGTGGATTGGGAGCGAGCCTTCATGAAGTAAAGACGTGTTCCTGATCTACGACCATGGGTCCTCGTTATTTACATTTTTGGTGCCGTGAAACCCGGGAATGGACATTTGTGGACTACAATGACTTCGGCCGAGCGTCTTCGGAAGGTGCGTGGAACTCTCAGGGTCAGCGTCTCTCGGATTATTACGCTCCTGACAGAACTGCTGCAGAGTCCCGATGCCGAAGCGCACCGTGTCATGAAGCACGTCAACTTTTTGAAGAGCAAAGAAGCTGAGCTCCGCCAGTTAGACAGGAAGATCCTCGACGTTATTGAAGACGAGGAACTTGACAAGGAACTCGACGAGTCTGCAGAATACCATGAGAAGGTCTTGTATGCCATCGCTGATGGGCAGTATTTCCTGTCTGAACGCGAACAGTCTGTTCTCCTGCGTGACACGTGCTATTAACCTTTTGCTTACGCCAGACGTGACAGCGGAAACTACAACCGAGCTGGTTCGTGTAAAATCGCCGCCGACTGTGACAGCATCTCCGAAGGCATACAAAGAGACATGACAAGTTTCGAAGGCTCACATTCGAACCACAAAAGCGGATTGTCTGCGAGTCCACAAAGGGTGGAAAAAGAGAATAACATCGAAGCGACGATGATGTGCGTGGAAGGTCCTCCGGAGCAAACGTTGCACGCTGTTAATTGGACAAGAGAGGAACAGCCATTGGAGAACTGTGGTAGTATTCCAAAGAGTGTGGGAATCGAGCGCGCCCTTCCCTTTGGCGCCTCGTTCCCCAGCTAGCGCGCGTGTTGGCCCCGCGCGGCTCGAGCGCCGGGAACCGCCGTTAATCGGCGGTATGGCGACCGCGGCGGCAGCGCCAGGCCTCTTTGTCTGGTGCAAGCCATGCGTCAGCCTCCCGGCGCGCGGGCACGCGTCCGGACATGCCTCGACATGCTCACATGCTCACGCCACCAAGCTAGCTTACGTCACTGCGCAACGCCTCTCCTCATTGGCCGCCAGTGACAACCCCCTTCCCCCTTGAGCTCGCTTCTGTCTGGCGCGGGCTTGCCCGCGTCAGAGATGCACTCAGGCCGGCACGAGAGGTTGACGCGCTGCTGTAGCAGGCGGCTTCTCGTTCGTGTGCTCGACTGCTGCCCTTTGTGTGATAGTCGTAGCACCGCTGGCAAGCGTACTCGATCGGTCTTGCGGAGTTCCCTTTACGGCCTGCAAGCCCGTGACTGTCGTACTGTGCTGCATCTTGGGTTAATAAACCCGTGTTGTTTGTTGACCTCCTGTCTCGAGTGCCTTTTCTGCGCCGTGCCGGAGAATCGACGAACCCGGCCGTAGCGTCTTTGTTCGCTGCGGCAGTGGAGAACGTCGCGTCCCTTGCCGGTCGCCTCGTAGGGTAAGCGTCTCGCAAACCTATCTCCACATAACTGGCGCCCAACTTGGTTTCGGCATGGCATCAGAGCAGTCCCCCTCGAGGCGCTCGTTCCTGCTTGATCCCGTGGCTACGGGCTTGATCTCGTTCGATGCGGACGACGCCGACAGCACGAGGTAAGCTCGCCTTAGCGGCCCTCGGCTTTCGGCCACCGGGAGAGATCCCGTCTTTGGGGCCTCCTTTGGTGATAACCGCTCGAATGTGGACTACAGTCCTAGCCTCGCCAGTTTCGGGTTTTCTCAGCTGTTCGAGACACACGCGGAGTACGTGCTTTTTCGGGCCCCTCCAATGCGTCGTCTCCGCTCGCTGGCCTTCCTTTGTTAGCAGCGCAGCTGAGTGACCAAACCGCCGCACCAGAGCGTCCCTACCTAGGACACATGGTGCTGGCATTCACACGCTCGCAGGCCCATCGTTGCCACGAGCGTAAAGGGTTGACCATGTCGTCCGCGAGCCAGCTCGCATAGGCGGCACCGTCGCCGCGTTTTCCGACGATCATTTTCCTCATGCGCGCCTTGGCGACGTCTTCGGCAAATGTGAGCCACCGTGCTCCGTTGTCGATTCGTTTGCCTGTCGCATGAGGCATCATGCATCCGTCGGTGCGGAAACCCTACTCTTCGCTGTGCCGTTTATTGACCCCTTGGGCCTGGCGTGCATGGCGGAGAACAGGCGCACGACCTACAACGGCGGCGCCTGCCTTGGAGCAATTAGCGCTGCACAGAACTGCGGCGCGGCTCCGGGTCAAACTTTGCCTTCCATCTCGCGTGCAGCACCGCTGTTTCGTGCGGTGCTTCGCGGTTGGTTGTGCGCTGGGAGAATCGCGCGCGCCGACAGCGCTTTGTGCATCTCCCTGGTCTTTCGCTGCCCGTGATTCTCAGTCGCGTCTTCCTCGCGCGCACGGGTATCGTGAATGACTTCCCAAGCGGTGGCTACAGGGTCGTCCCTTTCGGCGCCCTACAACCATTTGCAACCTTCGTAGTGGCTGCCGCTGCCTTTAAGTTCGGGACGCCACTCGAGATCTCGCTCGCCGGTAGCTTGACTGCTATGTCAACATAGTGCCATTGGTGGAGGAAACGAACTCCATGGCGCTAGTCTGGCTTAAGCGCTTGCGCGAGCTCTCGGGCCGCCTCGCGCGCTGGGCGTTGACTTTGCAGCGGTACAACTTCGTTGTGCGCTACCGGAAAGGGAGTTCAAACGTCGTGGCTCACGCCTTGCCGCGTGCCCCCGTTTCGGTGTGACACTTGTGTCCGCCTCTCCCGAGAGCAATCGCGCCGAGTAGACTCCGGGGCCTCTGGCTCCAATGGGTCGAAAGGAGCGAACCCCGACGGCGAATTGACTTTTGAGTCGATCGCCTCGGGTGAGCACGTCACTTCAGCCGGTATCCTGTTAAGCAGAGAAGAGATACCAAAGGTACAACAGTGCGATCCGTTTTGGGCTCCAAGAGCCGTGCTCCCAAGGAGCGGGCGCTTATTGACAGTCTGGTATTGCTGTCGGCGCCGTGTGCCGTTTACGCAGTCTGGTATTGCTGCGGGCACGTTGTATTCGCATCTGTTTGTCGCCGGCGGAGTTCTCCTGCGCTCCACATCCCACCAGAGGAAGCTCCCCAGGAGTCTTTTAAGGTGGGGGTACCCCGCAGTCTAAGGAAAGCCACCCTCGGCTATTTCCACGACTCGCGGTTGGCCGGACAGGCGAGGGGCCGTAAGACTTTCTAAAAGTTGTGCCGCTGTGCTACCTGGCCAGGCATAAACGTGACGCTCTTCACTCCTCGTGTGACAATGCGTGCAGTCTCGTGCGGGCAAGCCCCCCGGGCTCATGCAGCTGCCCTCAAACCCTTTCGTCGCCCGCAGCAGCGACTTGGGAGGGGGGGAGGCGGTCACACAACCGCAGGAAAGCCGGGAGAAGGCTGGCTCCAAGCCACGCCATCGGTACAACCTGCGGAAACGCACCTAAGCGACCTTTCTCCCACTGACAGGTAGCTGGACTTTATTCCATACCATGACAGTGATCGGAGAATAACCGCTAAGGTGCGGCGGCACGCGTCTGGAAGTGGTAGAAGGCTCTCGTGGCCGAAAATACCTTCTTACGTGTTGTCCAAGCCATAACCTGGCAAGCGCCCCCTTTGTTGGGCAGCACTGTCAGGCAGGCACCCTTTTTGGCAAGCCGGCTATGCCGGGGACATTTCTGTCCACTCCTGCGTCACCCTGTCGTCTCCCTGCGCCTGGCTCTACTGGGCCGCCAAGCCTGTCGCTGAGCCTGTGGCCTGCTGTTCTCTGGTCCCTCCAGCTGTGACCTGGTACCCATGCACCTTCTGCCCTGCAGTCACCTCCACCCTGCCTTACCCACCTGGCAGCTTCGGCAGCCGCCCTCGGCGGCTATTCCGCCCACTCAAGCTTTGGCCCAGGCCCGAGCGTGGTCGCTCCGGCCTCCGTTCCTGGCTGCCTGCTGTTCCGGCCTGCTGTTCCTGTGTGGCCCCCGTCCCAGCGACTTCCGGCAGTGGGCTGCCGCACGCAACTGGCAGCCACGCCTCGTACGTTCCCGGCTGCCAACCTCTCCAGTCCGGCGAACTTCAAGCGGGCTGGCTGCCCACCCTTGTGCAGTCTTTCCCCCGTTCCTCCTGGGCTGTGGACCTTCTTCTTGGCGGTGGGCTATCCCCTTGTGGTGGAATTTTTGTGTGGCCATGGCCGACTTTTGGACTTGTACCTCCGGGAAGACGACACCCCCCTGTTGGACTTTGCCCCGTTGGCCAGCCCCCTTGCGGCTGAGCTGACCTTGCCACTTGGCCTCGGACAGCCTCTTTCACAGGCTGGCCTCGGTCTTTAGGAGGGGGGAATGTGGGAATCGAGCGCGCCCTTCCCTTTGGCGCCTCGTTCCCCAGCTAGCGCGCGTGTTGGCCCCGCGCGGCTCGAGCGCCGGGAACCGCCGTTAATCGGCGGTATGGCGACCGCGGCGGCAGCGCCAGGCCTCTTTGTCTGGTGCAAGCCATGCGTCAGCCTCCCGGCGCGCGGGCACGCGTCCGGACATGCCTCGACATGCTCACGCCACCAAGCTAGCTTACGTCACTGCGCAACGCCTCTCCTCATTGGCCGCCAGTGACAACCCCCTTCCCCCTTGAGCTCGCTTCTGTCTGGCGCGGGCTTGCCCGCGTCAGAGATGCACTCAGGCCGGCACGAGAGGTTGACGCGCTGCTGTAGCAGGCGGCTTCTCGTTCGTGTGCTCGACTGCTGCCCTTTGTGTGATAGTCGTAGCACCGCTGGCAAGCGTACTCGATCGGTCTTGCGGAGATCCCTTTACGGCCTGCAAGCCCGTGACTGTCGTACTGTGCTGCATCTTGGGTTAATAAACCCGTGTTGTTTGTTGACCTCCTGCCTCGAGTGCCTTTTCTGCGCCGTGCCGGAGAATCGACGAACCCGGCCGTAGCGTGTTTGTTCGCTGCGGCAGTGGAGAACGTCGCGTCCCTTGCCGGTCGCCTCGTAGGGTAAGCGTCTCGCAAACCTATCTCCACAAGAGGGATAAAGAACCGAAAGAGGATCAAGCGATAGGCATTCTCGAAAGTACAGGCGGCAGTCGAGAAAATGGTGGAAGCTGTGGAATGAATAATGAGGTTGAAGTTGACGAACAGTTTGTGTCCAGTGAGCAACTGATGAAGCATGGAAAGGAAGAAGTTGCCAACAGCTTGCCCACCCGCAACAATGACTCCTTCGATGGAGCTAGCAGTCGTGCCGTGTTTTTCTTGGAATCTTCGTCGTTGGATGCACAGCCTGGATGTCAGGATTTTGTTCCGTTCAGCTTCGTGGAACTGGACGAGGTTATGACTGAGCGAAGGGAGGAGCGCGTACACAAGGAGGAGAAAGCGCTGCTTCTGCCTCGGGAAGAGAAGTGGAGGGTCCCGAAAACGAAGCCGAAGAAATACCACCACCACGCGAACCTACTGTGCGAGCATCTCAACGAACATATTCCTACAGAGAAGCGGGAGAGTCAGGCACCGGAACTCGTCACTGACGTGGTGAACCGATCAGAAGAACAAGCGTCGATATCGGCAACCTTCTCGAAATTCGGGACTTCGCAGGGTTCGGGCCGCAGCAAGAAACGTCGCTGGAGGTATCTAGGCACATGGAGAAGACTCCCAAACGCTGCAGCAAACCGTCTGCAGGAGAACCTGAGTGCGGAGTACACCACCAATGCCACACCGAGCTGGAAACGACGGAGATGGAAGCGCGCACCTCATTTACACGTCGGATGAGCAGGCTTCATCACCGATTGGCGTCTGAGACGCGGTGACAGTGCAAGAACAGCTGTCCGAGTGACGTGACTGCATCACGGACGCGATAGTCACAGCCTGTTCCGTTGTTTCGCTACGGGCCGTGGTGAACCGGCCGGTGCAAAACCTGTGTGTAATGGAAGCCACAAAATGGCTGATGTGACGTTTTTTGTCCTCTCCCCCTCGGAGGATGTTCAAAATAGAATAGTGGGGCATAGTCTTGAGGGTGGGGACAGGGTCGAAAGGAGGAGGAGAACGAAGTGGATTGGGAGCGAGCCTTCATGAAGTGAAGACGTGTTCCTGATCTACGACCACGGGTCCTCGTTATTTACAACTTTCTTATTTTGTTCATCTCACGTGAGCTACCAGTCCAAAGGAGCGAAAACTAATGTTGGCCAAAGTGGAAGGTAAGAGGAAACGAGGCCGCCTATGCACAAGATGATTAGATGGTATTGTAGAGGCCACAGGGAAACGTATACATAGGTGCGCTTAAAAAAACTCGCGTTAAATAGGTCTCAGTATCGGTCGCGTTCTCATGGTACCACCAGGAATCGCCACCGATTAGACATCACACAACAGCTGCAACAACGAACATGTATGCGTGTTCCACCTCTTCCAGAGCCAAGGAGTACTTAGCCGGTGCCGTACTTGTACGCCTACATCTCCTTCTGCGGTACCAACTGAAAAAAGAAAGGTTAAACGCTTTCATTAGTGAACGATGCATTCGTCGCAATTTACACTCGCGAGACAGACATTCTAAACCATAGATTTTCAGCAAGAATACACCGAATGTGCGTCACCCTCCAGTGAGAAAGTACTGGAAAGATCGAATAATCAATTGCTCGGCAACACAGAATAGACTTAAGCGTACCGCGCCCTCAGCCACCTCTAGGTGGCGTTGCCTCAATATGGAGAAAGGGGGTGGGGGGCACAAGAAGGCTGCCGACCACGCCGACGACTGTATTCAAGTTGCGCTCCGCATTCCTTCAGCTCGCGCGTTCGTCCTTGAAGGAAGTATCGTCGTCGTCTCGGGGAAGGGAATTCCTCATGGGGAATGCAGCGAGCAGCTCGGGAAGTGAGGAACGAGGAAGCGCGAGGAGCCAATCGCGTGCGCCCTCCCCCCCGCGCATCGACTCGCATTCGTGTCACGCTGCTCGCAGGGTCGCAGCGAGGAGCGCTCTGGAACGCGGGTCACGACTTCCTTTTCATCGGCGCCGTGCTCTGCCACACTGCTTTCCCGCCTTTTATACGAGGACCGTGGCTCTCTGGCAGAGGGCTTGTAATTGGGCGTCGGCAAGCAGCGACTGCCCCCCCCCCCCCCCCCTTCTTTCCATTTCCATCCAACACGTAATGCCTCAGTGACGCTTCTAAAGCTAACGCATTTTCCACTACTCTGTATTCACTTATTTCACGCTTTGTTTGTGCCTGCTTTCTTCCGCACTCCACACCACGTATTCTAAACGTTTCCTTTGCATCCTAGGTTGAATGGGCGCACGCGTCTAACGAAAGCGTTCATGCGCGAGCTGATCTCTTTAAACAGGAGTTTCGCCGCTGCTGACTTCCTATATGAAAAGTGCCTGATACATGTTTTCCTCTTCGACATTAAGAGGAATTATTTTCCTTTGGGGATTTCACGACGCCTAGCTACGTCTCGCGCCTGCTTGTGCTCACGCATCAGCGGTAACGCCGCCGAAAAACACGCGCTGTCTGAGGGCCCGTTGAGACTTGGTCGGTCGCGAAGTTTGAGAAACTGGCAAAGACAAAAAAAAAAGAAGGAAGAAATATGAGAACAAATGCATTTATCGCGTAAACATGAGCTTTACGCTCGTCTGACTTTCGTAGTCACAAGCCATGTAATTTTGTAGCACGGTCTCTCCTTTTTTTTATTACTTTGACAAGCAGTGGTTTACTAAATAAAGACGTGCTAAACATTTAGTCCCGTATTCACGAAGCGCTGTTACGCTTGTATTGTTCGCAAAAGCAAATTATAACCAATGTTGATGCCAGAGAGAGAGAGAGAGAAAAGGAAAAAAAAAAAAAACAAGGGGATTACCCAGACGATATATCCGGTTCCATGCCTCTAAGTGGCCTATTGGCTATTGCAATGCTAAATGATTACGCGGTTAAAAATGTTGCTGTTGGTTAAAAATGTTAAAAATGTGCGGTTAAAAAAAAGACGACCAAAATGGGGGCTTCCACGTCGTGTGAGGCCAAACGAAAGAGGGAGCGGTAAATTAATGGCCAGTGTACGAAGGCGTGTACTCTTAAATTCCAGTGCTTTCTACTGGTGCAAGGTTAGGTGACGAGCATGATTTGCTAATTTTTTTTTTCTCTGTGTGGGCTCTCGAAAGAGTGATGACACCACAACTGTCGCCGTCGGGGGCATATCGAGCGTTCGCTTCATCATTTATTTCCATGAGTGCCACATTGTCTATAGGCAACCACTGCGATCAATTCTCTCGTGTCCTTTGTCAACTGCTTG
This sequence comes from Rhipicephalus sanguineus, assembly GCF_013339695.2. Taxonomy (NCBI): domain Eukaryota; kingdom Metazoa; phylum Arthropoda; class Arachnida; order Ixodida; family Ixodidae; genus Rhipicephalus; species Rhipicephalus sanguineus. The sequence continues at coordinate 269,979,927 of NC_051176.1, read as the reverse complement.
ATGGTGGACTTGTCTTATCTCTGCGATGATCTTGCTCACGCGAACTGTGACGCAGTGCGTAGAGGAAACGTCGGAGAGTTAAGCGGCTTTCATGGGTAGTTCATGAAACGTTGTATATTGACAGTTCTACAGCAGGAATCACCATATAGCATTCTATAGCATTGCACACCTCATGTAAATGCGGAAATGTGACCTAGCTGTTTGAGGGCAACCGATTACATTCTAGCTTCTTTCGTGTAATGGGGAGGCACACTTAAGGTCGCAGCAGGTACCACAAATGCGAGAAGGATCGTGCTTATTAGGCACGTAGCTCCAATACTAATGTGGTATACGATTTGGAGAAATTATGCAACTAAAAGTTGTATGCTGCTTTTCTGCAGTAAAACACACAAGAAGGTGAGAAGGGAGTCGGACAGCATGTAAAATATACATGTATGTAATACATGTATATACATGTATGTAAATATACAGCATGTAAAATATGCATGCGCCTTTGAGAGAGCCGGTGACTATGTATTACGCCGATATAGGGTGAGCGCGCTCTATGACCGTCTTCACCACTGTCCACACTTCGGAATACCGTGACACGTCTATTGTACAACCTTGTATTCCAAGGAATGCACGTAGGTTTGTCTTAATGCTGTTACCATTACTATATTATCGGTGAACGCGTCTACGTGGGAAATAGAAGTTACGGTAAAAAAAGGAAATCTTTCTGTCTTTGACGCCTGCTTAATAATATCTGGGGTTTAACGTCCCACAACCACGATATGATTATGAGAGACGCCGTAGTGGAGGGCTCCGGAAATTTCGACCACCTGGGGTTCTTTAACGTGCACCTAAATCTAAGTACACGAGCCTCAAACATTTTCGCTTCCATCGAAAATGCAGCCGCCGCAGCCGGGATTCGATCCCGCGACCTTCGGGTCAGCAGTCGAGCGCCATAACCACTAGACCGCCGTGGCGGGGCTTGACGCCTGTTTTGCAGAAATGCTTCGGTGCAAATACGAACAAAATCTATGACGGCAGCTGTGCTCACCTGTCCACTATGTTTAATATCTTCCCAATGAACGACAGCCGGCAAAAGCTGCAATGGTGTAGGCTTGTTAGATCAACGCGAGACAGATTCAGGACCCCTGTAGCCTCGCTGATTACGAAGAAAGAATTTATGAGCGGATAACTCACGCGCACTCTTAAGGGCATAGCGATGGTATATACCGACATATACTGTGCCTAGTCACTCCAGGCAAATTGTTATCAAGACTGGATGTATTTTCAATCGCCACTCTAATTTCGTAGAGAAATAAGGAAGTAATCCTCTGGCGTCTTGAACTTGGTGGTCACAATGGTGCACATACGAACAAATATTCACGATGGCGCTGAGTCGTGCTGTTTGTACAGGGCTCCAGAAACAATGCGTATTCTCATAGAAATGGTCCCCCATACTTCACGCACGCGGGTGGACATCGTGGAACGATGACAGCAGTGATGACAGCGTTGTCGAGTGTCTAGGAAGGAGAGTCAACGCTCCCTCGGCCAAAGTGCGAGAGTACAGAAGAGCTTCGCCTCTTCAATAAAAATTCAGTTTAAAGTAATCTTGTGTTTGTCTCTTCTATCTTCACGTCCTGTCTTTCCGCGCGGTTCCGAGAAAGAGTCACTGCTGTTTGCGGTGGTGCCATTCGTGAGTTGAACAGAAATTTTAGCTTGGAGGCCACAGAATCCACGCTCACAAGGGTCGCGCGGATTCTCTGGCCTCGCCTTGGCTTGATGGCTTTCTTCATTTCATCACCTAATTGTATATTTTAAAACCGCCGCTGCTCTTCCTAGCGATTCCTTTTTAGCCCACGATCGCGGCCCTCTGCATGTACACTTTATGTCCCACAAGTAGTTCAACTTTTCGTTCTGCGAAAGAAAAGCCAGAAAGGCGAGACCTTTAAGAACTTTCTCACGAGCTACCACAAATATTCTTTGCACAGTAATCCCATTTTATCTAAAAAAAAACTCGAAAGAAAGCTTTTTTTTTTCTTTTCTTTTAGCATCAGTGGGATTACAGCCGTGCATCGCATAATCTGCTGCTTAAGCAGACTTGGACTTATTCCTCTGCTCAAGCTACCACCGAATTTGCATGCAGACAGCACAGCGCTTAAATATAAAGCTTTCTTTTTCTTCATTTCTTGCACGGCCCGGGGGTGCGAGTCCAGGCGTGCGTTCTTGTTATGTATTGTTCTTGACGGACAACGCGCTGCACAGGATGCGTGAAGTCGCCCGTCGGTATTTCCTTAAAGTGCAAGTCCGCTATTGAAAGTTGCTACTGACTAATTAAACCTTCCTAATAGTGAGCAAATGTGTAGAACTGACTTCGTTGCGGGCACTTATAAATCGTGCTGTTTTGTAATCCATATATTCTGCGTGACAGTACAAAAGTGGCAAAATATACTAATACATATCAGCAGTTATTGCGCATACTACTTTGCTACCTTCAGAAAGGATGGGGATGTTCTTATGTGTTACAGTATGTGCTCATTGCAGCAGTCGTCCATCAGTCTTGACACACCATGACTGAGCCATCGACTCCTCCTTGGTATTTGGTTTGACCCAGTCCTCTCACCATACAAAATAAACTCTGTCCAGCATCCATTCTTCCTGTTATTCTGTCTATGTCTTCCTCGTTGGCATCGCATTCCTTGACGCTGCACGAGAGACTCTGGGAAGTATTGGGAGGCACTGGGAAGTGTTATACCTCGGTCACACTGGCAAATTTAGTGTCATTTTGAGCGAGTGCACTTGCGCCCCCAGAATGTCATTTTGGCGGCACGCTGCTACACGAGAAAGGGAAGTGTACTTTGGAAATGATGGCAGTGGCGATGGTTAACTAAGTAGAACAGCAGATATTTGTTATTTCAGGCAATGTTTCTTAAGAAGTAATGTATTGTAGCTATAAGCAGCCTTTAAAATAAACTTTAGGTACAAACGTGGCGGATGCGGCTATTGCACGGCGTGGGCTCGGCATGCCCCTGGCGGCCGTTGGTGTAAACTGCCTGAGAACGAGAATAGCAAAGTAGTTTTTTGTGGTATAGTATGCTTTATGCATAACAATATTCCTAATAACGAAAACGATAGTTTAAAAAATGCTATGAACTCAACCTCGGATAATAACTTACTTGTTCTCGAGCTACTGCTACGGAGGCTACACACTCCGTCTCGGCGAAGTGAGGTTGGCGAACGCACTCGCCGGCAAGTGCGCTTTGCAGCAAGTGTCACTAAGCATTCCCGTGTGACAGCGTGTGAAAGACACTAGCGGCGAAGTGCACTCCCTCAAAGTGCACTTAAGTTGTCCTGTGTGACAGGGGTATTAACTGCCATCCTGTACGTGCTATGGACACCACTGAATGCGCGCATGCACTGCGTTTCTCTCTCTTCATTTATTTATCACCTCGTAACATAACCATCTTACCTTCCATATATTCTCGAGATATCTTTCTTACGCCCACTGCAGGACAAAATTACGCGCATAGCACTCGTGTAATATGAACTTTGCTTTACAGCCGAGCTGTAAATGGCACACCTGCTTGATTTTGCGGCGCCCGTCCGCGTCCCTCCTCGTCCATCCACGAACAGAAAAAAAGCCGGCAGATCCCACGCATTGTGGGAATCGATGTAATGCGAAGCAGCCAGCAAAGAGCTGCATACATCGTCATGTATGTCAAAATGCGTGTCATGGTTTTCGTGTTAACTCCTATTATTTATGTTCGTCACACAGTCACGTCGCGCAAGACCAATTCCGGGGTAGATCAAGCTAGAAACGGCCACCAGCGCGCCATGAGCATGGCACGTAAGTCATGCTGTACATGACATGCGTGTCATGATTTTCATGATAACTCGTGTTATTTATGTTCGTCACACGGTCACGTCGCAAGATACCAATTTTGGTGTGTATCAATCTAGCGAAACGGCCGCCAGTGCCCCATGAGCGTGGCACGTAAGTCATGCTGTGCATGACATGCGTGTCATGATTTTCATGATAACTCGTGTTATTTATGTTCGTCACACGGTCACGTCGTAAGAGACCAATATTGGTGTATATCAAGCTAGCGAAACGGCCGCCAGCGCACCATGAGCGTGGCACGTAAGTCATGCTGTACATGACATGCGTGTCATGATTTTCATGATAACTCGTGGTATTTATGTTCGTCACGCGGTCACGTCACAAGATACCAATTTCGGTGCATATCAATCTAGCGAGACGGCCGCCAGCGCCCCATGAGCGTGGCACGTAAGTCATGCTGTACATGACATGCGTGTCATGATTTTCATGATACAGACAGACAGACAGAGGAACTTTATTGTGTCCTGGGACGAGGGTTCCTAAAAACCCGCGGAGGGCATCGCCCGCGAAGGGGTCGGGAGCCAAAGGCTCCCGATCGCTTCACAGGCTCCCTGGACCGCCCGGAGTTGATTCGCAAGATCCGGACTTGCGATGCATAACTCGTGTTATTTATGTTCGTCACACGGTCACGTCGCAAGATACCAATTTTGGTGTGTATCAATCTAGCGAAACGGCCGCTAGCGCCCCATGAGCGTGGCACGTAAGTCATGCTGTGCATGACATGCGTGTCATTATTTTCATGATAACTCGTGTTATTTATGTTCGTCACACGGTCACGTCGTAAGAGACCAATATTGGTGTATATCAAGCTAGCGAAACGGCCGCCAGCGCCCCATGAGCGTGGCACGTAAGTCATGCTGTACATGACATGCGTGTCATGATTTTCATGATAACTCGTGTTATTTATGTTCTTCACACGGTCACGTCGCAAGATACCAATTTCGGTGCATATCAATCTAGCGAAACGGCCGCCAGCGCCCCATGAGCGTGGCACGTAAGTCATGCTGTACATGACATGCGTGTCATGATTTTCATGATAACTCGTGTTATTTATGTTCGTCACACGGTCACGTCGCAAGATACCAATTTTGGTGTATGTAAAGCTAGCGAAACGGCCGCCAGCGCACCATGAGCGTGGCACGTAAGTCATGCTGTGCATGACATGCGTGTCATGATTTTCATGTTAACTCGTGTTATTTATGTTCGTCACACAGTCACGTCACAAGATACCAATTTTGGTGTATATCAAGCTAGCGAAACGGCCGCCAGCGCACCATGAGCGTAGCATGTAAATCATGCTGTACATGACATTCGTGTCATGATTTTCATGTTATGACTTGTAATTTATGTTCGTCATACAGTCATGTTACGCCATACCAATTTTGGTGCACATTCGATTAACCAAGCGACCAGGAGAGCACAAAGTCGTAGGCGGCTCGATAGATAGATAGATAGATAGATAGATAGATAGATAGATAGATAGATAGATAGATAGATAGATAGATAGATAGATAGATAGATAGATAGATAGATAGATAGATAGACACGGTCAAAGTCGCAGAAGTTCGCTAAGAAATGCTTCGCATTTAAAAAATCCACGCGACCTCCTCCGAGCGAGCAATGACGTCGAATAATGACGTCACCATGTGACTTCATCATTGTGTCACAGATCACCGAAACTTGCGATGCCATCATCACATCACGTGATGACGTTACTGCATGACGTCATCATTTGACGTAGTTGATTTTTCAAAGGTGAGCCGATCCCGGAGGCCGTGCAACACCAAGTGAGGTGCAGAAGGCTCGTTGAATTAGGCGGACGTTGTTAGACGATTGCATTCAGTGAGAAAAAAAAGAAGTTCAGCAAATCAAAATCACTAGTTCTAACAGGAGGCCTCTCAGATGAACACAAAGGGACCGGGAGAGGTCAGTGGCAGCAAAGTGCAGTTCATTTTAGTGTCATTTTACGTAAGCTCCAAACTTGCTCTCGGTAGACTTGCTTTCATTCGAACGTCTCCCGCGATAGTTGCACAACCCAATTGTTTGTCTCTGTCGCCCCGCCGCTATAGCGAACCTTATCACTCCCTCCCCAGCGACCAGGTCGGAGCAAAGGCGCAGCGAGAGGGTCGGCACTCAAAGGCGAGAAAACGCAGGCACCGGCAGAGCCAGCAAGCGAGCGTGTGAGCTTCTATCGACTTGGTACCCACCGGTGGTCGTGTGCGCTGTTTAGCGCAAGCCTCCAACGCAGTTCTACCAGTCTGAAGGCCGTTTATGCGGCCCGTTATTAGGACACACTCAGCGGCCGCATCTGGTGGCCTGAGCGGGCATCGCCAGTTGTGCTCGGAAGCGTGCACCCAAAAAATGTTCGGGAGGAGATTAAACTTAATGAGGCGCCTGATGGGACAGCACGATGGGAGCACGAAGGAACGCCACGTTTTACGCGTGCAGTATTCAATAGACTGCCTGTGTGATGGCTAATTTCCCAAGATCTCGATCAATATTGAACTGGCACCCACGCCTGTGCCAGCACGGCGGGCTCGCGTACTGTATAACGACGCCCAGTCGCGCTTCTGCTTCTCCGACCTTGGTTTGCTGCCGGGATAGCGAGATGCTGCGCCGTGTGAAATTATGCGGGGTAACGTTTCGGCCGTTCCGCTCGATGGAGCTGTTTCACGGGGACCTGCCATGACCCGCATTTGGCAGTGTTTTCAGCCCCGCCCGCATTTTTGCCCCCTACGAATGCTGCACCTTCGTATACACAAACTCGTAGAAGGCGTCGTACAGCGCGCACCGCTCCATTGCTCCTGCTTGGCTCGGCCGCGAATGGGCGTTCTTTGATGAGTGATGCCTATGTTTATTTACACAAGATAGTTCATTTAGCACGCGCTGCGTAAGAGCTTCTGTAGGAAATTTCCTGGCTCTAACAAAGACGCAGACTTATTGGTCTTCTCTTTAACGTCTCGAATTGTCGTCTACAAATTTCATAAATCTTCTTTAAAGGTTGAATTGAGATTAAAAGAAAGAATACCTGTTCTGATGCGATGCTGTTGTCGGGGGCCGCCTTTGGTTCGAAGTGGTGTATTAAAGGCTCACGCACGCCCCATAAGAATGGGCGATACGCCTATGTGCGGATCTGGCGGAAGCGATCGAAGAGATTAATGAGCCCCTTTTTGGCGCCTTTGTTCCCCGCCCGACGTTCAGCGTGTACCCCTCCGGAGAGCATTAAACCGGCGAGACTTAATACCGTTTTCAGAAGAGAAGGCCCTTGCACGCAGGCTGTGGGCGCCTTTAGAGCGCAAAGAGAGAAGTGCCTTGTTACAGCACCTCTACCGAAAGGTCTTTGAGGGCCATTGTAGACTTGGTGGGCACCTTCATGAGAGAGCGCAATACTCTCTGCTCTTCCTCCTCTCGCTTCGTCCCCATGTTCCGTTCTCCCAGTACATGATGGCAAACCGCATGTGTGCCTGGTTAACATCTGTCTTCTTTTTTTCTTTTTTCTGTATCTTCTTTTTTTCGTCCTCCTAACGACAAACGAGTTGAAGCTTTATAGACTTCAATAGAAGTGCGATGAAGGTTCGTGAGACGCTGAAACGTGAGCAATATTGGTTGCACGAGTTGCGTTCGAAGCGCCTTTATTCAACGGAGTACACTCGTTGTGCGTGCCGGACTTCTCTCATTAACGTCACATTCATCAATGCTGTCTCATGACGCTACGACGTCTCTCAACTTCGACGCCGAGATGCTTGTAAACCAGTGGCCTCATATCTGCACTTTGATGTTAGTTATCGTACTTTACTTATATATATATAGCAGGTCAGCTTCACTTACGATAATTTGTACATATGTACTTGAGTAAGCTTGGTCGTTGCAACAAACTATTAAAATGACAAACTTTCGCTGGGCATCCATTGAATCTAAGCACAAAATGCTCATAGACCACATTAACAACGTTTTCTTAAGCTCCCACAATGTATATAATCAGTCAGAATAGCGACGATTGCTACCGATCTCGCCAAATGACATTGTTCCGGAGAAGTTTTTTCGAACATCTCTTCTTAACCCTCAGTTTCTCGTGTTTACTGCACAAAAAAGCCATAAAAAGTTGCTGGGTTGGCAAAAAACAACTGACTTATTCTGAGCAGATGCTGTTAAAGTTTCTGAAGTCGCATGGTGATAGTGCAGGGAAGTCATATAAGGTGCCGTCGTCATTAGTCTATTTCGTTGCGTCTTTTCTGACATTCCAAGCACTCGCTAACGCACTGCCTTCATTGCTATTCCAGAAATGTAAAACTTGGGGATTGTGACTCGATTCTCTGTCAATGACGTGACGGGGAACTGCTCTTGTCCTACACAACCATTCTATAACATTTTGCTGAGCACTATACCCCGAACGTCACGTTCTCGTCAAAGAGCACCCCGGGGACAGCGTTCTCCTAGACGTACGGCTTGCGCACTGAAGGTGTTGCAAAAGGCGGGCGCGATTATTCCGCTGACGCATAACCGGCACAGAACTGGGGAGCTAATTTAGCGTGGCAGCAGTAGTGCGCCGCGAGTTACTATTAGACGCCACAGCCGCGGGTCAGCCGACGCTGGCGGGCCAGACTATACGGACCATTCGGCCGCAGCAGACGCATGGCGCAAGAAAGAGTGTGCACGGGCTGAGCCGCACAGTTCTGAGCAAATTTCTCCCGAGACCTAATATGCGCGGGAGAGTTACCACTTGCACGACAATGAAGGCACACGGTGGGCCATTGCACGTATTCAAGCTGCGCGCCAAGGGCCTGCCGAGTACGTGCTTTTCCCTTCGACGTGAGCCGTGCGAAGGCTGTGGTGGTCGTCTTGCGACACGAGAAGAATGAGCAAGAGGACCGCATCGAAGCGGAGAGAAATGAAATAAGCTCGGCGACGAAAAGGTGTCCGCCTCGTCCAGTCCTTGTGACATCACGTGCAATAGCCCCCTCTCTCTGCTCTCCGGGGCGCCTTCATTCGAGAGTGGGGACACGTCTTTATATGGCAGAGTCGTCCGAGACTGCCTCTCTGTCGAGCGTGGAATCTGCACAGGCCAGCTGCTTGCGCGCGGCTCCTGCCCCGCTGTTTTTCTTTCGTACTGGCCCCTGCCGGACGACTTCCCGTTGCCCGGGCGCCTTGTTACCGCTCTGGGCGGAAATGCCACTGCATCCGGCAGCGCCGTCTTCGGACCGTTGTGGTGCTTTCATTTATCTGTATTTGCCTCGGCTGCTTCTTTTTCGTTGACTCCCCCACCGGTAGTAGTCTCTTGGATTCTGCGATCGAGTGCGAGAATGCGCAGCCCCTGGGATGCGTGAGCAAGACAACGCAGCCCACTCTGATTTCGCGCTGTAAATGTGTTTGAACTCCTGACAATGCTTGCTCTTATTTATTTTGCTTCATGCCGTGGTGCTCCTACATCGCCTGGCTCCTGTCAATTGTCCCATTGGAAATAGGAAACAATATACTTCAGCATCATTGCGGTAATAATATTGGCGGCATGTCCATTTAGAGACAGATGGCATTTGCCGACGACACTCGGACAGTTGGAGGATTGTCAAGATGGTGCGAGGGATGTGTGTGTGTTTCCGTGTACGTGTGTTTCCGTGTAGTGTGTGTGTGTGTGTGTGTGTGTGTGTGTGTGTGTGTGTGTGTGTGTGTGTGTGTGTGTGTGTGTGTGTGTGTGTGTGTCAGTGAGAAAAAGAGGGGAGGAGGAAGGGAGCTGCACAGGCGTATTATACTATTTTATTATTTAGTTCACAATATTGGCATTGTATAGGTCACCGGTAATATTGCTATTGCCGAAACGTAGACTGATCGTTGAGTATATTGTGCACTTCCTCGTTACTAGCAGGAACGGTGTTGGTACACCGGACGCGAGCGCCCCCAGGGGACACCTGTAAATCCGCGTCTCACACAATTCAGTCTCACCTCCGCTCTCTTTTTCCTGATTTTTACGCCTACAGCGCTATATGACCATCAATAAAAACTACATTGGGCATACAAGGCACCCCTGGAACGAGAGAACAGAACGAAATATAGAGAGCGTGCTTGTCATTGGGTTTTACCTGTTTTGACTACGGTATTACCTGTAGTCAAAACTTCATGCGTGTTACTAAATGCCGCACCTACACTTATCACACATGCAGCTTACTCGTGAAGAGGGCTGTGCTTAAGTGTTCCTTAAAACAGAAAAAAATTCTACCGTGGAAGATGAAGTTGATCGAATTGTTTTTTGACGAAAGCATGTTTTGTTGACGGAAGTGTGCAGGGGAACGTAACCACGGCGTCGATCTCAGCAGCACGACCCGATATGCACAAAGTTATCGTGGCAAGTACCAGCAGGATGTTTATAAAAAATATCTAAGAAAGCTGAACGTCATATTGCGTCAAAGTGAAATATTGAAGTTATGTACTACAAAACATGCTTTGGTAATTTGTAAAGTTGTGAGACGATTGGGGGAGTCACAGGCAGTTAATAAATTGCACTCATTAGTAAGGAGAGTTAACTCGTCAATAAAGTGCTGTAGTAGCCTTGTCGGTTACGTAAAATGACGGAACACTGCACTGCAGAAAATGTTTTCGACAAAGACGTAAAGAACAGACATTAGACACACGCGTAGCGCAGACGAATAGTATGTGTCTAATGTCTTAGTTATCCACGTCAGTGTAAAAAGTATTGCTTGCAGTGCAGCGTTGTATCATGTTAAATCTCTATAATTTGACGCAGGCTTGCACGTTTAATATCTGCGTTAGCTACATATGCATGTACCCGGCACTCACGATGTGACAGCTAAAAGGCCATCTCGCAGAATCATTCTTTCCGTTTTTCGTCGCTTACCACACGCTTTTCCTGGCTCAACTGTCTCTTCTCTCCCCTACGCCATCTTTCGGTCCCCTTGCTTATTTCATTCTTTCCTTTCGAAATTTTTATTCTCTTATATAACTGATTCGGTGGCAGAAATAAACAAACAAAAAGGTGTCCTTGAAGGACGGGCGATAGCCGTGTTTCAGCCCTCGGTCTCTCGGTGTCGGCCGTCGAACCACAAGCTCGTAATTATAGCGACATGTTTGCGCAGGAAGTTTGTGTTTGCGAAGTTCCTGCACCGCATGAGGATCAACGGACACTCGCATCGCTCGTTTCATTTGTTGTTGTGTTTTTCTTCACTCTCCAATGTTTTACCAAGTAGGCGCACGCGAGGGACGCCTGAAGCGCGCTTGCTTGCTCTTTCAATTTGTGTAGCGGCTGTCCTGCCGCCGTCAATCCTTCGCCGCAGGCACCACGCCTGCCGAGATGGCGTCTGGGTCTAGGTCAACTCCCGCGGTCGCGGCTCTGAATTGCTTGTTGAAGCTTGCCGCCGTGTTCACGGAAGATTACACGCTCATGCGAACCCTTGTTGCGAGAACGGCGCCCAGAGGCCGGGCGACTGGCGATATGGCCCGTCGTCGTTCATGAAATGGCGATGGCACCGCTTCACAGGGCCTCGAAACGCCTGAGCCCGTTGACTGTGCTCTCTGCGTAAGCTCTTTTTAATATGGAACCCAAGGGCGAACGCTGCAGATGAGAATGGATTATACGGTACTGCTTCGAAGTTTTTTCGCCGTTCATTCAGCGGTAACAGTTAAATTATAAGCGTATGAAAGTGCAGCTACATATCTTGTTTGATTTCTCAATTTTTGTTGCGCCCAAGCGATGGCACTGACGGGGCCATATTGTGCCGTTACAGATTTAAGCATTTAAACGAAACCGAGGTTCGCGAATAGGTCGCAAGGTTGCACATTGTGTTACTTTCAAGTATCGGACGTTACTATTTGTTTTGAGAATTAATTATTCCCTAGTCTCTCTCGGTTCTTGAAAACATATATTAATATAATGGAGCTACCGCATCCCGACGGTGACGCCGCCACGTCTTTTACATAATTACGTCAGTTTCTGACATAAAATGGCCCAGTTCTCGATAGAATTCGCCCTACCCGTTTGTTATTCAAGAGGCGCGCAGTCTATTCAATATAGTCCGAGGAAACAATTCGCTGCAGACTACTCTAGCTTCACTACACACGCCACTTCGTGTTTCGAGTACGAGCACAGTTCCTCAATATTTCCGAATACGATATACAATATTTCCCAAACTCGTACCCAGATTCGTTATTGAAAGTTATAAGCTTTATGGCAATAGCGTAATCTGGATACAACACCTGACTGAACGGCCAGGGTATGGTGGCAACAAAATGAGAAGGTATTTTGAGAGGTTAATAGTAATAATATCTGGAGTTTAACGTCCCAGAACCACGACATGATTATGAAGGACGCCGTAGTGGAGGGCTCCGTAAATTTCGACCACCTGGGATTACTTAAGGTGCACCTAAGTCCTAAGTACACGGGCCTCAAACATTTCCGCCTCCATCGAAAATGCAGCCGCCGCGGCCGGGATTCGATCCCGCGACCTTCGGGTCAGCAGTCGAGCGCCATAACCACTAGACCACCATGGCGGGGCTATTTTTAGAGGTTAATTGCTTGACGAATTTGCTATATGTTTTTTTTTTCATTTGCTTGTACATTTTTGTTTTTTGGTAATCATTCCTTTTTTTATGATTCAAACGTCGAGAATTGGAGTATCCGAGGCAACACAAACCTCTACCTCTCCACAGCACGCAAGTTAGAAGAGTACAGAACAGAATCGCATATGGCCTGCTCCCCATTTACGCAAAGTGGCATCGATCTCCCTTCCCGAGAGTTTACGTCATCCTTAATTATGGTTCGTAGCCGTGTTACAGAGACAAGCTTTAGTTCAATACAGTTGCGCCGGCTTTAGCACATATGCTGATCGTACTTATCTAACATTATTGCTCTAGAAATATGACAAATGATGACTTCCCCAACCCTTTTCTTTTATATGTATGGTATAAAGACATGATGGCGCACAAATAGGCGCCGACTACTCCTTAGCTCTGAAGTGTGTCGAGCATACAGCAATACAGGGTTCGGAAGTACGTGTCATACAACGTTATCAAAGTAATATCACGACGCAGAAAAAAAGTGTGGTACGTACAACATACGGGCTTGGCAGCACAAGAATGCAAGTTAAAATGACTCCAAAAAATTACAGTTTTGCTCTCGAAAATGCGAATATTACTGTCAAATAAAAAATTTGCAGTGGCTAAGCTCGGCTATGCCAAGACATACGTAGCGTTAGCAAAGGTTCAGCTGATTATTCTTAGCTTTCCAGCTTGTCTAGGATTATTAGCCTTCTTCTGTTCATCCTTCGTACGCTGAACCGCTAATTACCAGGCAAATACTTCGGGATCCGATGAGATAAGCTTCTCGGCCCTTCTGCGCCGTTGAGCAGCATTATCGCTCTCCTTCTCCATGGCGTTATCCACCTGCAAACGCCAGTCAGAGGCGCTATCAATCGGATCCAGCGCAGTGTCAGACGGCGACTGCACAGCGGAGGCGAATAGCTGCGCGCGCGCTGTCACCAGTGTGTCTGCTATGGCTACGACGTCACTCCTCTCGAATGCGCAGACCAGCAGCGGCGAGTCGCGCGTGGCGGTGGCGGAGAGCGCGGAGAGCGGTGAGCCAGCAGTGTGGCATCACTGATTCTCGCGCATACGCAGCACGGCTCATGAGGATCCACGCGAAATCGGCTCCGGCTAGGCAAGTGTAGCTAACGCTACAAAAATTGGTGAAGCTTGGACTAATCCGAGCAAGCCTTGAAACAGCAAAACTGTACGATTATGAAGACTAATCTGGTTGCTTCTATAGGTACGCGACAGTAATGTCGCGTATCACGCAAGAGTGACCGACTGTGACTGCGTCTGTGTGTGCTGTGTCGTGTGCTATCTTTCTCTCTCTTTCCTCTCCATCTTTAAATCTCCCCCGTCCTGTTCCCATGTGTAGGGCAGCAAACCGGTTTTCCTAAACTGGTTTTACCTCCCTGCCTTTCCTTCTCTACTATCTCTTCTTCTTCTTCTAGGTTGTTTCTAGGTCTTAGCTAGGTGATGCTAGGGTGTTTCTACGTTGATTCTTAGCGCAGAGAGGTTCGAGTTAAACCATAGACAGTCACAGACACGACACGGGCACGTCGTCGTTGGCGTAGGCCTTCCATCGCTTCGGGGTCTTCACGCAGCCTCCGTTGCCTTTCCCGTTCCCTAGTATTCTCTCGTTGTACTTACTCGGGTCTTCGGCTTGGCGCCATCGCTTTGCAGCCATTTGTTGGGCTAACTGTTGCATTCTTCATTTTTAGTGGACCAGTGGTGAGTAGTGGGATTTACTCAATTTCTGTGTCACATACCCGTTTATGATGATGTGAGTTTTTTTTTTTTTTTTTTTTTTGCCGCACAGTGGCACATACCAGATAGGCCGCACAAATTACGGATATAGCCTAAAGAGCTTCGCTGTTAAAAAATGCATCTCAAATCAGCCAGTGGCACATAAAACATGCAGACACAGCATGACAATCAACATAACGTAGGGCGCCAATAACATACATATTAATATACACAGCGGCGTTTAAAGAAAAGAAACATTAAAAGCGCTGATAGCGGCAATTAATGAATTAATGCCGATATCTTTTTTTTTAATTCAATGCTATGAACGCGAACTTTTCTAATTGTTAATAATTTCCAGCCTTTTACGATCGATTCCTGTGTTAGGAACTTCACGTGAGATTTAATTTCCCAGGAAGACAACATTGGCGATATCCACCCGAGTGTATAGTTCTAACCCGTTTACGTATGTCCGCTGTTTTTGAGTAGTGTGCAGTAGGTATACATGGTTTTGTTTATACACGCATACTCGCACAGTGTTAATTCATCGTATTGAGAAGCAAGTGCTCGTATGGCCTGAGCTCACTGTATAGTTTCAGCATTATAACCCATTCTCCTCCGCTGTCCATTCCATTGTACTTTACCTTTGTGTGGAGTAGCAGGCCGGAGATATGATCCTTGTTACATTTCAGCTTTCGTTCCACGAAACATCGCTTGTTTCTTTTCTCTGTTAGAAGTTTGGATACGACACAGCTTAATCGAATTCGCTGAACGCATTTTACGGCTTTAGAGAGCCTGCAAGTGAAGTGAATTAGCGAACAACCCAGAGCGGTTTGCTACGTGGCTCGTATCGCTGGTATCAGCAAGAGCTCTCCACGGCGACGTAATATTCTTTCTTTCATGTATCTTTCGCACATGCTTCTCACCTTTATGTTTACTTTTGGGTCATCTCACAGTATTGCAACATGACGCACTTTCATACGTCTGCGACACCCACTCAGCCATACCGATCAGGTATAGCCGGCCGCCAGTTTCCATCCCAGCGTCTGCACAGCGGTGTGCTCGGGTTCCGTTTGATGCACTAATAAGCCCATAGTACACCGAAACCCACGCGGTCCCCGTGTCATCCTCTTAGCGTAATCCATCGAATCTTTCCACGCCGCTGCACACTCCAGATTTCCTCCTGCTTTTGGGGCCGATTTTTTTTATGTGATAAGAATATACAGCACTCCCGATGGTGAGCTTTGCGAGATTCGTACGGGATGCGCCGAGCTTCCGTTCCTCGTCTCTTACGGTTAGGAGGCGGAGCTGAACTGCGATAGATTATACAGCGGGTGTCTAATCCAAGAACTTACTTGCTTTCTGTTGAATGCAAATGTCACTTGAGAGGAATGGTAATGGGATTCTTTTTAAAATTCTTTTCACCGCAGTACTTTTGCTGCATCGTAATGACTGCCGATATACGCTCGTAAACAAGATTACGGTTCAAGTGGAACGCGAAAGAGTCATTCTGCAAAGAACATACACTGTGGAAAAAGAGAATCAAAGACTTAACAATCATAATTTATTGGCGTTGGCGTTACGTATACAAATGTTTCCCATCGAAAGACTCGTCGTAAATTCTCCAGCGTGTGCTAATACCTCAACACACGAGTATTTCGCATCCTGCCCTGTGTGTGAAAACGTCTTAGAATAGAACCCGCTACCTGCTGTTCTGCAGCAGAACGCCAGTAGCCTTAATGTAGCGTTGGGCATAGCCACTGAACCACCACGTTGTGTAAAAGACATTTCTTGTTTTGCTTGGTGCGGTTAGGAATATCTGCGTAAACACAGAAGGATAACCGATCAGCTTAAGTGAGCTAATTTACGTATCGCGGTATTATTTGTGTTGGCTCAAATTTTATTGCATAAAAACTGGTAGCCTGCATGTAAAAGATCATTTAAACCAACGTGTTTGCGTAAAGAAGTTTCATTAAATAACTTTTTAATGATTGATCACTCGTACGTACAGCATTCACGTGGTTTATAGCTCATACGCGACGTTATCTATCTCAACGATGACATTTTCAATAAACAAGGTCTTGTGAGAGCTACACAAACACTAATTTCACCTTCAAAACATTGGCTGAAGTTGAAAGTGACCTCGGGAGACAAAGCATATATGACATGCATCTAGCCGCCTCCGCATTTCATTTCGTCAAAAAGAAATCAAGAAACCGCACGCCTTCAGTCGCGAAGAAATCAGTGTGCCCACCATTTTCGCACGCGTTTCCAAGCGGCTCCGGTGTTACCGACCGTGTATTGTTACAGCATACAGTGAATATACGATGGGAATGAATCCGTGTCGCAGCACGGATTCGATTAACTTGTAACCGCCAATGTCTCACGCTGGCCAGAGTCTTACGCGCTATGGCTTTCAGCTGCCACGGCATCGCCAGCACTTGGTTGACGCGAATTACGAGCAATGTCGCGTTGGTGTTCGGCTTTTCTCGTGATCGGCTGGCATTTTCGTTCATCGATGCGCCGGGGGTGTATCGACCCGGGCTCAGCGGGAGACGCGCGGCGCCGGCCGTTTTGGCACTCGACAACGGCCAAAGCACCGGCCGCCGCCTGGAGTGCCTCTCTCGGCGCGCTCGTAATTGCAGCCGGCCGGCGCGTAGGGCGCCTGTAACGAGGAGTGCCCTGGAACGCGCTTGACTTGTTGCGCATCGCCGCGCCGACACCCGGCTTGTTAGGAGGAGTGCCCAGTGTTCCTTCATTGCCCCCCTCCTCCACACCGCGCGCTTCTAATGAGGCCCGGCTAATAAAGGCTCTTGTCTGCGCGCCTGACCGGTATATCAGAGCGTGGGGTGGTGCCACCCAGGCCCAGCCGAGCTGTACGCGTCGTCTCCGAAGCGACGTCGCCAAATCCAGCGCGTTCTCCGGCCGCAACCCGTTTATACGCGACGCGGCTTCCCCACCGGCGGTGGCGCTTGTTATACCGCGAGAGGCGGCTTCGGACGCCGCTGTTGTCCAGCCAGTAGACGTGCCCGGAAAGAACGCGGACCACCGGGGTGGGACTCCTCCCTCCCAGTCCTGACTACTCGAGCCTACGCGCGTCCACGTACCCTGGATTGGATAGCGCTTCCTCGGCGGCGGCAGTCGCGCAGCGTGTTGGGGAAGCACAGGCGGCGGACATCCTGTGCCGGATATTGCACCGGCTGCCAATAGCTTAATTCACTGTCACGTAACAATGTATAGAAAGCGGGACACCGTCTCGCGCACTTTTCGCAGTCTTCCCAGAGTTCGACCGAGCATCG
This sequence comes from Rhipicephalus sanguineus, assembly GCF_013339695.2. Classification (NCBI taxonomy): domain Eukaryota; kingdom Metazoa; phylum Arthropoda; class Arachnida; order Ixodida; family Ixodidae; genus Rhipicephalus; species Rhipicephalus sanguineus. The sequence goes on along the minus strand of NC_051176.1, from coordinate 269,962,470 downwards.
GGAACACATTAACATCGAAAAGGCGCGCATTAAAGAGCTATTAAATGTTTGGGCAGGAAAGATTAACGCTATTTTTTGTTTGTCTCAATGAGCTTCGAGATAGGATAAGTTTTGCTGCATAAAATGCTGCCTGTGCCGAAATCTTAGCTAAGAAAGACATAATATACTTGTAATTATGCATCAGAAGAAAGAAAATTGAAGTGCCCGAATTTCGTAGGTCATAACCCATATGAAACCACCGGATAACGAGGCCAAGGAAAGTTTACCGAAAGGTGTTTGTAGTTTTTATATAAGCGCATAAGTGTAGACTTGCCAAGTACACAGCGAAAAGTGGACGGAAAACAAACTTACCATTGGCATGGTCCGAACCTACAACTTCGGCGTTGCGCAATCACTGCATTGCCAAGCGTCCTACAGCAGTTCCCATGACCACGTGTTTATGCATATGTAGTCACGTAAACATGTGTGACGTCAGACACTAACCATCGCTTAGCCAAACAGTACATGGTCAATCATAAGCTAGAAAATAATTAATTCATACAATTCCGACAGCAAATTTTAAAGCTAATAAAAACTGTTCTGTCCCCTCTTGAAGCGAGCGGCCATGTGCTGTGTTTGCCTTTGAAGTGCCGCCGAAGGAGCGTCCTTTCCCCACATATGTCCCGACTGGGGGGTCCCTTCTTATCTTCGAACCCTTCTTGTTTGTTACCCACTTTAAACGGAGGAAAGAACATTGTATTTAAGGGCTTGTTTTTCGTTGTTAGACACAATATTAATGAGAACTAACAGACAATATTGCCACAAAATGTATAGAAGACGTTATTTGTAGTAATTAGGATGTTAATGTGACGAAAGTAAAGTGGACGAAAAGATTACATGCCGCCGGCGGGGACCGAACCTGCGACCTTCGAATAACGCTTCCGATGCTCTACCACTGAGCTACGGCGGCGGTCATCCTCCCGTCCACTTTATGGGGTATATATGTGTATTAAACCTAGGAGTGTTAGTCAGCACCAATCGCAGCCATGGCGACGAGTGTGGAACACTCTTTTTTCTGCCTGTTGGCGTCACGGAGCACGTGAGGAGCACGTGAACGGGCGACACGTGTGACCATCAGAGTGCAGTTCGCCGTCGTCTTTGTCGGCTCATGGAGAGAGAGAGAAAACGCCGCCGACGAAAGAAGGAACGCAAGGTTGCGGCAGTCTCACCCCACCAGCCCGAGCAACAGCACCGCTTTTTTACGGGGACTAACTGGGTGCTTGTGAATGTTTTAAATGAAATGTAACCAACATTCCTGCTAATTAAAGTTAGTTTTGTTCAAATGTTCACCAGTGTTCGACCGTTAACTGGCTGGATAGCGGACGCTTTGACCCGTCAAATGCGAGCTGCGAGACTAGCATAAAAACTAAAAGAATTCCTGCTTAAGGGCTAACACGCAGGCCAGCAGTATGCCATAAATAAAATAAATAAATAAAAATAAAATTTCGACACAGGCATGGGCATCCCGAACAGCCCTATTCGTCAAACAGTATATTTTCTTCTGCGCTGAATCACTGTCACAGCCTAATTTAGTGCTTCACGTCGATCACTTCGTTGCAGTATGTATGTACATAACGGAGAAAGTACGCGCCCAGTCCTGAAAGTCCAAGGTAGAGAACGACCTTGCCCATGCTATATGCAATAGTGTCCTGATGTGTCGTTGAACCATTTCAGGACGCGTCAGAAAAAGAACGCAATACGCAGCAAATTATTTACTTGATGAGCTGCTCACCTCAATTTTAGGGTCCTGGGCAGCGTGTTTGAAGCCTATGGCTATTATTTACGTAGCTTGATCGCTTTGGCAAAGGAAAACGTGCAACAGCATAACTGAAGCACAACAATTTTTTTTTACTTTTAACGTTTATTTCATCCATGCAACCCTCAGCACCTGTAGTGACTGATACATATCATGGAGCTATGCAATGGCAGCTAAAAAAAAAAAAAGAAATCGTTCGGTGGTGTAACGAGTACAAGCATTTCGTTATTTTTTTCCTATAGACACAATGGCAATTGTGAAAAGACAGGCTAAAAGAGAGTAGAAAATAATGAGAAAAGAAAGAAAAAAAGAAAGAAAGGGCTGATACTAATAACCACAGTGACATAAGAGGCCGTGCGTGGCTTAAGTGACATGTTTATTCCGGCCCATGGAAGTACGTTCTCATTCATGCATGCACTGCGTCAGCAACGAAGAGAACCTGTTGCGATCGTTTCCTCGTAATCCCTCCGAGTCGTTGTCCTCTGACGTCACAAACAGTTTTGTTGTTTTGTGTTGTGCCTTGAATATCGCTGGTCCTGATTTACCAAGGTTTCCCTGTTTGTTTCACCTTCGCGTGCTATAGCCAAACGTGTGGTTGCCCTGAGTGCTGCAGGGGTCAACCGCATTAATTGTCCGAACGCTTTATCAGTAGCATTTTTTCCCCTTAATTTCGTGGTGCCAGCTACTGACATGGTTACGCAACGCTGGGAGTTGAAGAACGGCTTGAGGAAGTCGCAATACACGTGTGACGTTAGCATTGCCAGTGAAAACGACAACGTCAGCGACTTTCTTTAAAATTTCACGAACGAGATAACCGTTGTGCTTCTGCAAAACAGTGGAGATATGCTCCAGTTTCAGTTTTATTACGACGTTCATAACATTTTCATTTCACTTGTACCAGCTGTTACAGCTGCTTCGAAGAGCACTCAAATAACGTTAAATCGACATTTTATTACATTAAGAACACAAGTACATAATCAATTGGTTATCTTCTTACAGTGAGCTACAGAGCTAGTGAATAGTTTGTAGTTGGTTTATCACCTTCGCCTATTCAGCTAGGAGTCACTCGATCGCTGCTTGTTTTCGTGATATATGTAATACGTATATTGACCTTCTATTGTTCGAAAGTGAATACCTTAGAAGGTGAGACGAAGGCGAAGGCGCTTCATGTATACAAACAGATACTCTATACAGACAGTATCCGGATACACCTTCGGTAGCAATATTTGTGAATGAGAGACGTTTTGTTTTCAAAACCTTATAGACATACGTACTTCATCCGGTTCCAGTAAGAAATGCCTATAGTCTGATATCAGATTGTTTTTTTTAAGCGAAAATCAGTGTACAGTAAGTAAATGCAACGTTGAAGTCGGTGAGGCCAAATGCACGTGCTTTCTAATCAGCACTGCGTCAACGTTTGAAGTAAATTCCGCAATGCTCAGAAATCGGTGATAGAATAATTGCGAACATTTTGAACTATAGACGTTGAAATAAATAATTTCTTCATCAATAATTCTTGGGGTTTTACGTCCCAAAACCACCATATGGTTATGAGGGACGCTGTAGTGGAGGGCTCCAGAAATTTTGGCCACCTGGTGTTCTTTAACGTGCACCTAAATCTAAGTAGACGGGCCTTTATCACTTCGCCTCCGTCGAAATGCGGCCGCCGCAGCTGAGATTTGTCCCCGCGACCTTCGGGTCAACAATCTAGCACCATAACCACTGGACCACCACCGCGGGTAATTGATTTCTTAATTCATGGGGGGTTTGGACGGTGGGCGTGGTCTAAGCTGATTCATGCCGTTAGAAGCCACGCGCCGCTCATTGATTTTAAGCATATAGTATTCGTTTGTTGGAGACGCCACAGCAGACGAGCGTGGTTGTGGACTGCTTGATAACGCTTCTCTCTTCGGCGGTCGCCATTTGAACATTTTTTTTTTAGTTTTGCGGGAAGAAGCGTACTCATGGAAATGAGCTTGACAAGCGCTGGAATTCCACGTCGATTATTAAGATAATGTTTGACACGCTAAATTTTACTGTTTCTGTAGCAGTAGTTATATCATAAGTAGAACCTAAAAAGGAGTTTAAAAAGCCAAGACCTATACAGATGAATTTGAAGAAAGAACAAAATTCATTTTGAAAACATTTTCCAAAGTTATTATTCGCCGCAACCCTTACCGTCGTTTCTCTTACGTCTGGCTTGCAAAGCATCTAATGAAAGCGTATGTGAAAACAAAAGTAATGTAAACAATATGCGCACCGATCCATATGAGCAGTGTTGGTGGGGTGTCATGACTCTTCCCTCCTTTCGTAAACCCAGTGTGAGCACCACACCTGAAAACGGATGAAAGGTGGAGTGGTTTGAAACCTTTCGCAAGTTGAGAGTACCCCCTCTCACAAAAAAAAAAAAAAGGATATAACAATCCACTCAAGCAGCAAAGTTCTTGTATACCGTATCAAGAACTTTCTTCGAGTCGAGGTCACTATACTTTCGCAAGAAAACGCTACAGTGCTCTTGCTGAGAAGGTTTCTCAGCTCACAGCCAGCCCTGAGTAATGGGCGTTGGACGACAAAGTCTCGCGTCTGCGAGGTGCTTGTGAGGGGGGTGCTGTTATGGGAGGTCTCCGCGCTTTGTTTCGTTTCACGCCCAGACATTGCCTCTTCACGCTCGAAAGAACCGGTGGTGCAAGTCACAACCGTATTCCTTCTTTTCTCTCTCTCTCTCTCTGTTTTTGTATTTTTTGTTTTCCGCCTTTTCTTTCCTGACGTAAAAAATCGGTTTGGTTGAGATTGCGCCGGCGTCATCCGTCACCTTCGAAACTCTTTGCAAGTGTCCAAAGTATCCAACAGAGCTCCGAGAGAAACAACGTGGCGTAACGCAAGAAGGATACACAAAAATGATTTCCCCCTCGAGCGTGGGGAAAAGGGTATAGTGACTGTCCGGAATGAATACGCGAGAGAGCTGCGATCATTCGCGTTTCGTATATCTGTTACCTGCTTTACTTCCCTCGTAGCCAATGCATTCTCAGCGCGCTAAAGGAGTTCTCTTATCGATCTTACTTTCCTTAATGGGCGTCATTTGCGTTGCGCGTAGCTTTCGAAATTCATTGACGGGCTATAACAAACGTTAGAGCGTTCCCGGGTCCTGTGCTCCCCCCCCCCCCCATCTCCCCTCCAAGAACATATATAATCGAAGCTATAGTTACTTTGGCCCTCTCATCACTGCAATGCAATTGTAATCGTAATCAGTGGAGCAAGGTTGTTCCCGGTGCATCGGATGATATACTCGCCGATGCCTGGCTCATTGCTGGTAAATATAACTCGGTTTTTCTCACTTAAGCCGTGTACACTACCAACGTGCTTCGGCAAGTCTTGAGCTTCGTATTGTGTTCCGCAACAGAAGTGAGGAAAGATTACTAAATTTGAAACATGGAGGCGTTAGTTAGCCCAATGGGCTCTGAATGTTTCCTGAAACATTAATTAGCAACACCAGTTCTGTTTAAACTGGTCTGATATCGTTTCAACTAAACTCCATTTTTATTAAGCAGAAAAGCTGCTTATTTTCGGACAAAGCATAGGACGAACTTCCCTTTCCCTCAGCACTCTGCAGAAGCTGACATTGATGAATCGTGATCATAGTGTGTAAGAAAGAAAATGTGTCAGTTTCAAACGCCTGCAGTGTCACCTAACATCACAAGTAAGGGTCGGAAGAGCGCCGACGCAGGTGGCCACATTGACTAAGCATCCAGCGAAGGATATGCCGCAGGGAGCATCCTCGCTCTACATATCTCGAAAAGCGATTACATTATGCGACAGCATCAGGGGCGTAAACGTTGCGACATGTGTTCTTCACTGTACGATAGTGAAGGTGGCCTAAATCGACCGTGCCGCTGCTCTTTCGTAAAAATGTTGCTGCTATACGAACACCGCTCGTTGCCCTGAAATTGGACGGCCTGTTGCAGGTGCCGCAAAGCGGTTGGAGCGCATGTGAGCAATCAACGTGAACGTCTGCCATGTTTGCGCAAATTCAAGGCGGGGGATTCGAGGCAGTTTGTATTCAACCTCTCGCTTCCCAACCGTATATATAGTGTACATACACGAGCCGAGATTTACGCGGGATACCGCGCAGCGAGTTCCGTGCGTATGCAAATGCCGGGTGGTGTACATATATCTAGCGTATATATATATATATATATATATATATATATATATATATATATATATATATATATATATATATATATATATATATATATATATATATATATATACGCAGCTGTGCAGACCGTTAGGAGGGTGGAGAAAAAACAGTGAAGAATAATGAAGACGTATGCTTCGGCGTCACGTAAGTCGAGTGTACGCGGTGTACGTGTGTGCGTATATGAACGTTCCGAGTGGTTTAAATACGGACCGTGCTAGAGCGATTTACGATGGGCGGCGCGTGTCAGGCCGGGCGCACACGCCGCCGTTCAGGTTGTTGCGATGCGGGGGCACGTGCCCAAGATGCTTCTCGGACCGTGCCAGTCTGAGCAGCGGTGGCGCCGTTTACGGCGCCATCGCTGCTGCGCGGCCAGATAAAGGAGACAGAATTGCATCCGGCCCGAATTTATGTCTTCTCGGAGCTATTCCGCAGACGTGATTTTATCCAAGCGTCTGTTTGAAATGGAGAAGCAGTCCACCGCATTCCATGTTTGTTTCGTTCACGAAGCATTCCATATAGCTTTTGACCTAACTTTATTTCCTTCTTTTTTTTCGACGACTACGTGAATATCCCAGGAACGCTTTCTTTTCCCATGAAATTGATGACTTCGATTTACCATAACCTCACAAAGATGCACATAGATGTGACCGCTGCAGAAAAAAATATTTTGTTTCTGCTTTCTCTATTATACACTTGATCTTAAATGATGGCGATTTGAGAAGCATAATCGTTGGTCTGACGGCGGTTGGTCTGCTTCCAACAATTCACAGAGCTGTCGGTACAGCGTTAGGCCGACGTCGACGTTTCCTTTGGCAAGAATGTTTGCATAAAACACGAAGCAAGATTTACGCAATTTCCTGGGCGACGCATTGCAAGCTGGGCTACAAAATTAGAATGTATAGCTGAACTGGGTGCCAATCGAAATATTGGGCGTAATTTTTTTTTAATTTAGAAAGCCAGCTCTTAGGCATAATACAACGCGGTGTCATAGATACTCATACAAATTTGTTTCTTGTCGGTGAGCGGTGGAACGATCCGTGAAACCAGCGATCAAGGTCGGGTGGCCGTAATTGAAACTCAATCATAGAGTACAAATGGTAATAAATGTGCCCCATAGTGACCTTCTTGCAACTTCGTGTCGTCGCAATTTTGTGACGTCTCTACGACAGTATACCTTTCCAAAATATGCAAAGGACACGTCTGTTGCGTTTTGAGACAAACTGTACTTCATCTTAGATACTCTGTATTCATGATCGATAATTGCCTTTGAGTATAAGGCCCTGTCAACATTGCGTACTTCTTTATCTAAAACGAATAATAAAAAAAGAAAAGTAACATCCTTGTGAGTGAGTTTATAAGACAAAAAAAAGGGACAGGATAAAGCATTGTTGGTATCGCCAGTGGCGAAGGGTTTTAAAGTTGTGAAAAAAAACGAAATTACTTTAAGCATCATACGTTTCGGATGCATAAAATATTTATGTTCTTTGTTTTTTAATGGTTAATTATTATGTACACTCAGATCAGAAATATAAAATATTCCCGCCCTGTGGTCGCTATACAAAAAAAAAAAAAAGCTGGCATACTGTCGTTGCATGGAACTGAAGATCCGCACTCGTTGCAATGAAATATATCACCTCCCAAGCTATTACACTGTAACTCCAATAATGACGCTACAAGTATAGATATTGGCCAGTTGTAACCACCATAAGCAATGATTTGTGGTAAGCTGTATGCGCAAATTTCAGGCATCGTGTATGCCATGTCAGGCATCGGTCATCAGCAATGAAATTATTACATTGCGATAAAGTTTCACAATATCCGACCGTGGTTTACATGGCTTGCAAGGCCTATTCATTTGAATATCTCGTTCCCGTTCAAAATAATATCGGCTCCCTCAAAGGTCGTTATATTGAAGCTTTCCGAACTATAGCGTCATACATCATTTGATCGAAGTTTGATTCGACAGGCGAGAGCAACAATAAATAAATAAATAAATAAATAAATAAATAAATAAATAAATAAATAAATAATCAGAAGTACACCACTTCGCTTTAAACCTAAAGATGGCCTTGCTACCTACCATATGGTCTCGATATTGTTTCCATGGGATGAACAGACACCCTAAAATATACTTCTGCAGTGAAGTGTCCGAGTACGTATGAAAGCGAGAAGAAGCAAATAATAAATACCCACATCTAGATTCAGCCACGGTATACACAAAATTTTCGACTGACCGGCGCTGCTCAGACGCCGCTATAGCTTTAGCGCCCGGAACACATCAGCAAGGACTCGCGCTCACTTTCACGCGTCGGTGGCAGCGTTCACTTGAAGGACAGCGTCACTTCCGCTGTGCCTGTATCAGCGGTCAAGTGTTTTTTTTTTTTCTCTCTTTTCCTTCCTGTCTTCTACCCGAGCGGCGTGACGTGTGCGTGTGAGTGTCAGGCTGAAGGGCTGCGCTGTTGTTCCTTCTCGTTTGCAGCGCCCGTATACGCCGCACAGCAACGCCGGATATGTATTTTGCGGGTGCCGCGTCGATTTATAGGATCACAGTTAGCGTTAATGCACCCACCGCCCAGTGGCCAAGCGAGTTGTCGGACACCAAACGTCGCTGTGATCCGCGGTCTCAAAATCACTGAGCCATTTAAGCCTGATTGTCGGAGGCGATAATTTGTGCCACGACGAAAGAGCCAGAGCACTGCGGAACACACACACACACACACACACACACACACACACACACACACACACACACACACACACACACACACACGCACACGCACACGCACAACGCGCCACACACACACACACACACACACACACACACACACACACACACACACACACACACACACACGGGCAGAGGATTATACACATAAAAGACCGCTTTAAGCTTTCGTTTAATTTAGCAGTGCTTTAGACGATGAGGTCAAGGTCGCACACACCCATGCCCACACATACACACACGGACACACACGCGTGCGCACAGAAAAATGCGCACAAAAAGTGGGGAAAAAAAGCTTATATGAAAAGTTGTTTTTTTTTTAAATAAAATATCGTTTTAGGCGGGTGATGCCGTCACAGCGTCTATATAGGATCGTTTCAAGAAACTCATTGTCCTCAGGCACAGATTCTTTTTTCTTGTCTTTCTTTTTTTCTGAGAGTGAGCGTGTGGTACGTGATCAGGTCCCGGTGTACATACTTAATAAGAAATTGATCGACGACAAGCCAGTCAAAGAGGCTTACACAAAATAAAGACACTATTCTCAAGTGCCACATGCACTCTCCTCTTAATTAAGATCCAGTCGTGATAAATTGGTGGAAATATTTCTCCTGCAGCTTCTCCGAAAGCCCGAAACGGCTTTCGTTCCTTTGTCTCTTGTTTCGACATTGCGGGGCGTAATTTACCCGGGACAAGCTGTAAATTGGGGCCCCCCACTCGTTCTCTCTATACGTAAGTCTTTTTAAAATTATAATTTTTTTAAAGACTACGCGCACGCAGTTTGACGTCTCCGCGGCTCTCGAAGGAGCAGCAGGCATGTCTGCGCCCTACAACCGCTCATGCAGCTCATACCAGGGTCAAACGCGTGGCTAAGGCACTTTTTTCTCCGTTTAAGGGCTCCCATCCATCCGGAGCAAAATATGCGCTCCTCTTTTCTCCTATTTCCATTGTGTGTGCTCTTGATCTCCAGCCACCACCGTGCTAGCTTGCCGTGCATGGTACATGTATACAGCCGGCGTGCAAGAGCTGTCTAGCCATGGGCGCGGGCTCTGTCAATGAGCGGAGTTTTGCGTGGTCTTGGCGCCGCCGACAGACTGCTGATTAATCTTGTAGGATAGATGTCCACTCCCCCTCTAGGCCTTCTTATATGCACACTTATCGTTTTCGCATACTTGTACACTTTTTGCCCGCCTGTCGCCTTCTCTGTCGCCCTGAGCTGCGCTCGTGGAAAACGTCGAACCGGTTACCGGTCATTTACTGCGTGTGATTGGCAGCCCTGTGACGGGAAGCCAGTCTTGCCAAGAAGCACTAGAGCGTATGTCATATGGGAACTTCTTATAGGGGATGCTCCTCATATCTCTCTTTTTCGATCAAACTGGCGAGCCGGAAGGAACAACCATTTCTTTGAAAGAAAAAAAAAGAGAAGAGACAGGTTTGTAACGTTATCGCAGCGATATGTTATCCTGTTTGCCTCCAGCAAACGGTGCGCTTCAGTACGGCCTTATTTAAAGATACGAAACAACCGTCGCAATTCAAAACGGCAATGATTAATCAAGGCTCATCGGACCGTGCCAGAGCAAGAGTGTTCTCGGGAGGCCCCGAGACTGGGCGTTAGCTTTGAGTAATGAATCCTGTTATACGCTCGCAATCCGCACCGCTGCTTCGGCGCCGCTCGATACTGCCAGACGCTATCGTTACTGCGCTGATGTCATTGTTATTTCCTCAGGTGCAGATGATTCTGGCACTCATTAGCATTCCGCGTCATTAATTATCGCGCATGTGTCCTGTGGGAGAGGTATCTCAAAACATATAGCACGAAAAGTCATACATGAATTATATATGAGCTCAAAGGCAAAACGAACTTTCGCGTGATCGTTTTAAGGGAAACGGCTTGTCATCGGCATACCTCTGAAGCATATATACATACATTCTAAGAAAAAAAGAAAGTGTATGACTCCTTTCGGAGAGTCCTGACTTTCCACGTATATGACTCTCTTTAAAGAGACGCGTTAACTCTCTTTTGGGTCACACGACTCTCCGACGAGAATATAACGATGTCCAAAGGGAGTTAACGTGTCTCTTTAAAGGGAAGTCATGTACGTGGCAAGTGTGGACTTGCAAAAAAGAGACAAAGTACTCTTTTTTTCTCTCTCTCTCTCTCTTAGAGTGTACAATGAAGGGGGCTTCGTAGTTGTAGCTATCTTTTTTTCTCTAAAATCATAATCACTTGCTTCACATGCTACCACTTCTCACTTCTAGGTGGCCATTCGCAATGTGTGGATTTTACTTGCATATCTCGCTCTCCAGGCGATTAAAAGGTACAGTATAGTCTCCGCCCTTGAGAACGAATTAGGCGTGATGACGACACCATAGGGACTCTGATAAATGTGATTCGGGAAGCATTTAAACAGTGCCGTTATTTACAGTCTGCTCGCGCTTGCCTGCTCACTGTCGCGCATATAGAGTTGCAACGTTCGCATCTGAACCGTCGCACTCGAGCACAGCGTTTTATATGCAACTTGTCCCAACTAGCAAGAGAAAAGCTATATCGCCGAACCCTAGCTCACTTTTTGTGCTTGATACCCGTCTTTGCGACCCGTGAATACGGTATCGTTAGCCGGCAACGTGCAAAGAGTAAGGATTTTGAACTGGACGATGTGTGTGAGTAAACATGCACTAAAGAAATGAAGGGCGCACAAGATGAGCGCCTGTTCTCATTTATCAACCACTTATAAAAACGTCTCGCCAGCTAGGCTGGAGAGCAATTGATTCAGGAAGGGTGCGAGAGAGATGAAAAGGAAAGACAGGGCAGTTAACCTGGTACTATAGTACTCGGTTTGCTATACTGCACAGGGGTGGGGAAATAGGGAACGGAAAGAGGACAGAGATAGAGATAAAATGAAAAAAAAGGAAGGAAAAAAAAAAACGCACACACCCGCACACACACAGGAACTGCATGCGTTCCAATCAGAGTCGTCCAGGTATGCCGGCGGAACGCAGAAAGCGCAGTAACGCTTGCACAGCCTCCTTCTGTGACGTTAGGTCTTGACGATGTCGCAGGATCCTTTCTTCCGACAGAGGTCGGTCGTCAAATAGTTGAGCGCGTTCCATAACGACATGTGTCTGTGCGCTGTACTGTGGGCAGTCGTACACATAACGTTCAATCGTTTCTTCATTGCTGTAGTGGTCACAGGCTGCGGTGTCGGTCATTTCTATGCGGAACGCATACGCATGCGGACGGCTAACCATAACCTACACAAAAGGGTAGCGTCTCCTCGCCAAAGTCCTGACAGAATTCGGAGGCGTAGGTTTGGATGTATAATCACTGCGTGATTGCATTGCGACTCCTTTCGTTGTCACTTTATGCATTGACGAGCAAGCACACGGGGCATCCATGCAGCGTCAGCCAAAGCGGCATTAATAGGGTTGTTTTCTGTAGTGGCTGAACGGGCAGCTTGACCAGCCCTGACTTTGAAGTCATGGAAAAGTTATTTCGTCTCCTTTCTCAGTTAGATGGTGTGTCATCTCTGCAATTTCAAGTATACCAGCTGTTTGTGCTGACCGCGGCGTAATAGTTACTGTAGACTGCAGTGCCGCCTTTGAGTAGCTAGAATCGTCCATATGTGTGTCGGTTCATCACTAATGAATTGCAGCGCGACACGAGGCACTGCAAGCTCTGCTGCTTGTCGATGTTGTAGAGTGAGATGTGTCGAATGTGATTGTTGTGACTTTTATTCGTGTCACGACTGCTGCGGTCGAGCTGTTGGGCAGGACGGAGCCGTCAGTGTAGATATCAAAAGTACAGGGAGCTATTTAAGAGCTGGCGATGACAAATCTGCTTTTTTCTGGATGCCAGGTATTGTCAGCGTAATGTTCGGCTGAGTGAGGCACCATGGATAAATCGGAGGTCTCGCGCCGGCGTGAAGCATGTCGCCAAATATTCGCTATATGCCGTCACCGTTAGGCAGAAAAAGGTTCGTGGTCTGTCTTCTGGTAGATGGGCTATAGGTGGTGGCGGGAAGTTCGAGCAAGATGCCTTATATATGTCCTGAGTAATTCAACATCAACGTGGGTCTTGACGAGGTGCTCTCTGGCGATTGCTATCGTTGCCAGTGCTGATGCTCTCAGAGGATTAGACAAATCCGGAGCGCTTGGGCATGAATCCTTTGTAACAGTTCGTAGACTTGTTTTGCTTGCTTTGGTTAATGCAGGCAAGCTGTACCGCAGAACAAAGTATGCCATAACCAGAGGCGGCCACCTTCACTTCGTCGAGAATATGCTTCTCGTATGTAACAGCTGCTTGGGCCTGTCCAGTCAAGGCGATAGCTACTTTCCCTCATTCTTTCCGCTACGTTTTTTTTCTGTCTACGCGCTACAATGTTGTGGCGAGTTCTCTCTTTGCGAGGAATCTGTAATCCACACTTTGGTTTAACGAGAACAACCGGCCGAGCGGCCACCCTTTTCGCGGCGGTTATGAAGTTGGAGATGTTCTTGTAAGACGCTCCGTCTGCGATGTCTCGCTGATCGTTGTTCGACTCCTTCCCTTGTGCATTTCCCGATGAAAGGTCTCTACTGAAGACCCCTACGTGTCTATCTGTCAAACAACAATGCACATGGCACACGCGTCTCTCCCTCCCTAGCTCACTTTCTCTCCGTGCGCGCTTGTGTGCGCACGAGCCAGCGCGCTACCAAATAGTGTGTTACGGTTGTGCCATCTTGAAGCGAAATCGTGTTAGGCGGGCCACGTTCCGTTTGTTTCGCGCGGAAATACGCTGTACGGCAGGGGCATTGAGGAAACCAAAGGGTAAGGAGCTGCGAAGCAGCTTACGGCGGCAAAGGCGCGCCTTTCGACTTTATGGAGGGGATGTCGGCTCCTGATTCGCTTCGGCCGTGACCCTCTTTCTTTGCCTTTCGCTCTTCCTTTCTCTCCTTCGTCTACTTTCCAGACGCGCCTGAGTGCCGTTATAAGGCTTCTTTTCGTGTTTAGTTTCCGCTGTAACTTTTTCCCGCGATCTGCAGTGTTTATTTAGAGTTTAGAGCGGCGCTTGTCGCTTCCTTTCGCGAGGGTGACCGAAGAAGGGTGCCTCGTCTGAGAGCACCGGCAGCACATCAAGAGTACGTGACGTCGCCTTCGATTTGCTCTGGCGAACGCAGCAGCTTAGCAGCAGGGCAACGAGACGCATTGGCGCCGCAGCAGCCCTCTCTGCCCGCGCAAGCGCACGCTCCCTGCTCGCCCGTCCTCAGCTGACGGTGTTTGCGCTAGCGCCTAGGCCTTTTGCTGCTCGAGGATCTGTTTGCGCCAGGGATGTAGCGGTTTTGCACCGCGACCACAAGCTCTCGCCGCGGTCGCAGCGCTTGGAGATTTGGTCTACGGCGTCGTTGTCTCATAAATTTTGCTGTCAGCAAGAGAAAAGAAAAATAAAAACACTACGTGACAACGTAAACAAGGAAAACTTCCTCGGTGCCCCTTTTCCTTCCGAGGAATCTTTATTTCTCGTCGTCCACAAGGCAAGCGACGTGAGGTTTTGACGACAGCCGGTTTTACTCGCGATTACCTCGTTTTGTTTTCTTTTCCGCCAAGGCGTCGTAGTCGACTTTCCAGTAAGAAAGGGGATTTAGCGAACGTATGGCGTCAAGCAGCTTAGGTAAAAGCAAACTCAGGACGAGTCTGCAGTCGAAAATATTGTTTCAAGCACTTACGTGAAAAGGTATGAACAAATACGAAACCTGTTGCAACAATTTTGCCTTACTTCTGATCAGTGACCGCTTATGATCGCCGCTGCCGCTTTCCTAATCATGATCATGGCAGTCAACATTAATATAATTGCCTCAACAGTTTCATCGGAGCTAGTTGGTTCATGACTAGCATAGCGTATAGCCTGAACTTAAAGGCAGGTCAAAGAAGAGGCAACGCGAAACTTGGTGTCACTCACAGACTAGGATTGTTAGCAATTGCGACTTCCTAAACGTTGAACACCACCGACTATTATTTTAATATGCACTTATAAATATGCTATTTGTTCTTTATCTTGCGTTTGGAAATGCTTCCAGTTACGCATTCTGTTGTGTTATGTTAAGATTAATGCATTTGCCCCCTGAAGCTAATGTACTTTACTAGAACTAATGGGGAGAGAACTCCTATCTAGCGGGGAGAAGGTGTTCTTTTTCCCATCAAGCTCGATGACGCAGGCCTTGGAAAAACACTGTACAAAAATTAAGGCAGCTTCGCTCTAGGGGTGCCAAGCATGAAGGAAGTGCGGAGCTGGGCACCTTTCCTTGTTTCTCTACGGTTTTCGCCTTCTTTCCTCCTCTCTTTCTTTCTTTTTCTCTTTTCGAGTATTTCGGTCCTTCTATTTGTTTCTTCCTCTCTCTTTATCTAGTTCTTTCTCTTTCTTGCTCTTTCTATTTTTCTTCCTATTTTCTCCCCTTTCTTCCTCTCTCTTTTTCGCTTGCTTCCTCTCTTTTTTAATTTTATACGTGGTTTTGTCTGTGTTACGCCAAGCGACGACAGCATACGACAGCCCGGGCCCCTAAAGTGCTCCCCACTTATATCATCATGAAGGTGCTCGAAGAACAAGAGGAAGAAGACTTATCCTTGGCGCGAGCGCGCGCTCAATATGCTACAGATGGCTATGCTATTCGTGGCTTTGCCGGCGTTACGCCACGCTATGGCAGCATACGATGACAGCATACGACAGCATACGACAGGTCGGGCCCCTGGTACGCCGCACTTAACGAGTTAGCGTGTTCATGAGCACTGCGTTCTGTGGTGCACACGTGCCAACCTCACACCTTCCGTTAACTTTGCGCCTGCATGTTTCCGTCTAATTTCCAATGTACTGTCGATCATACGGCCCTCTAACACACGCGCGCCCAAGAAAGTAAGCAAACGTAGTGCAAATGACTGAGTGACGGGCGCGCACGCCGGCAGACACGATCCGCCAACTGTTTCCTGGCATTGTCGACAGCGCCGCGTTTAATGCTAAAGGGGATCCCTCTCTCGAGCTTCAGCCTGTCCGATTGTTTTATGGCGGCTGTATAAAGAGCGTGCGCGGCGGCGTTACACGGCTTGTACGGCATCAGTTCATCGCCACGGCCACTCTGGGCTGCTGCTGGCGCACGCCGATGAAGAGCGGCTGCAGCCACGCGGCTAATGCCCGCGAGCGTCTGGTGCGATTTTATTGCGCTGGCCGCTCGCGACGAGCCGAAAGCCGCGGCAGATTAGCGCTTCTGCGCGCGAGGCTCCCGCCTACTTCGCTCGGCTGAGAACGCCGGCGTCCACTTAGCGTCGGCCGCACATAAAGTAGCGGCGCCTCCCTCCTTCTTGTTCTTTGGGGGGTAACAGCCAGGGACAGGGCCAACACGCACATGTTGTTTAAAGCCAGCTCCCTTTTCTTTTCGTCAACTTCATTTCGGCCGGTAGCTACCTGAGAAATAAATGTGCGATGCGGGAAGGGACTGCACATATAGCTACGTCGCTTCGCCGCTTTTACCTCTTCTCTTTTGTTTACAATGCCGTGAAACTGACCGCACGGCCGTGTCTAGACGCACGCGGGTTTTGCGGTTCTCATTTTGTTGCTTCTTTATATATATATATCACTCTAAGAAAAAATCGAGTATTTAGGGAGTATTTCCGGCACAACTATAATCCTCATCGGGCTTGCTCGCGTTTCCTTTCTTGAAAACCCGGCTCTCGCCACTTTGCTATCAAGAATGCCATAGATATGTCACGCTGATAGCGCGCACGCCGTTCGAGTCCGGGAAGTGCCAGTACCTTCCCTGCTGTGATAACGCAGGAAGGTACCGATTACTCGGTACCAAATACTCGACTTTTTTCGTAGAGTAGTTGTCGAGCGCCGAGTGAAGCTCTCTTCCAAGAACTTCCGGTCGAACACTTACTTCCGGTTTTCCGAATGTTTGGAAGAAGTCTTGTAAAAAATAAAACTGATAGGGAATCCATGGTTCTAGTTGAAGTTAAGAGCTGTATTGGATAAATATGATATCTGAACATAAGTTTACTTAAGATAAAGGCCAAGTAATTATCAGGATAACTAATGGAAATTAATTGAATGAGTTGACTTGAAAGAGCGCACGGTTTTCTGTTGCGATTGTTGCGGCCCCTGGCGGAGCAGATGTCGACCACGCGCTGCCTTTCTACGCGGCCCCTGAGGTTCGCTTCAGCAGGGCGACGATGCACAAAGTTAGCGCAAGGAACACACCCGGGCACGCAAACGCCGACGGGCGAGTGCCACCATCAGGCACCTGGATTAGGGTCGCCTCCAATTTTGTAATCGCCTTTGATAAAACCTTCCATTTATGCCCAGCGTGCTTCCTCCGCCTCTATCATTGCTCTCATCTATTGTTGCCGTGCATGCTTTTCGGTAAGCTGCACGAACACCTCAAATTATGGAGAGAGAGAGATAGAAAAAAGAAAGGGAGGTTAACCAAGCTTGGCTCGGTTGGCTGCCTTGCGCGTGGGGTGGGAGAAAGGGGGAACAATCGATAAGACAAAGAATTAAAGAACAAGAGAAATAAAGAAAAATGAAATGAACAGTTACTGAGAACACGCACACAACATGAACTCGCGCTGGTAGTTCACAGACGCTCGTGAAGTCCGGGTCGCCTTCAGGTAGCTCAGTAGGGCTTTCGTGGCCTCGTGCACGCACGAAACCGTGGGCCAATGTCCCAGTATCTTCTTTTCGCATGGCGGTCTCGCATCAAGACGATCGAGTTTGGCTCCTAGAACACGTCGTTGAGTCTGGTAGGATAGGCAGGGCGTAGAATCGTCTCCTCACAGCCGCATAAGTTGCATGCCGCACTGTTGGCCGTTCCTATGAGATGAGAGTATGCATTCAGAAATGCCACGCCCAACCACATGCGCCGCAGCAAAGTTGCATCTCGACGGGAGAGTCCGGATGGCAAACGTAGTCGTAAATTAGGGTCCATAGAATATAATAAGCGCCAGTTGGAGAAACCCTGCGTATTCCATTGTAAAAATATGACGCGACGAGCAAGCGACTGCAGTCGTCAATCGCAGGAGTTAACCACCTGCCGTGGATAGGGCAATTCGTTGGAGGAAGTGTAACTATGTCTTTACCATGTCTAGTAGTGGCGAATGTATTGTACATCCTCCTCAAGTCGTGTTATCATTCTGTATGTCAGGTTCATGCAGGCATTATATTATTATTATTATTATTATTATTATTATTATTATTATTATTATTATTATTATTATTATTATTATTATTATTATTATTATTATTATTATTATTACTGAACTGACGACGTAGTTTGTGATATATTCATCGCCGTAGAACAAGAGCCTTGTGCGGCCTGCCCTCCGTTTTTCGTGGTTTGTCACGCAGAGGAAAAGACATTCCATATAGACAAGAAAACTGTGTGTGAGAATACACGGGCCCACACGCGGAAACCTCGGCGCTCTCTATTGACGTGAGACTTGGGAGACAATAATGTAATTTATAATTGACATCCAGAACAGCGAACATAGGTTTTGCGCGAGGGAATCTGTGAATGATCGCTTGCGCTGAAATATGCTTTGTGAAGGGTATCGTTGTATTTTGCCTTTAACAAAGCTGATTTCAGCGAACAGTAGTTTCTAGGCTAATCAACCTCCGACGTTTTTTACTTTGCAAATAACATCTTGATGTCGTCCACTGTGTCCTGTGCCATACCTGTACGACTCTCGCTGTCTGTCTATGAAAACTATTTAAACTGAGCCCTTTGAGCGACTGCTTGTCATTATACAGACGCCGAAAGCCGCTTTCCGTCATTAGCACTTATATTTAAAAAAGAAGTAATCTTTTCTTGCCATCCTTTGACAAAAGGTGTTCATCAATGACAGTCATATTGTTTGCATTCACTATCACGACCACTGTCTTAAATAGTCAAGAGAGAGATTGACTTTTGATGCACTGGTCGTAGCGTACAAGAAGAAAAAAGAACATTGCCTCTGAATTTTTCCTTGAAATAGACCTTTACCGCAGTGTCTGCCCATAGGCCGCCTTCAGGAATTGAGTCAACCACTTGCTTTGCGAGGCACGGTACGCGATCTACTTGGGCGTCACGTTGGCTGACTAGGCGCCTCCGTTCGTTCTGTTTCTCTTATTCGACGGGTGTGTCCTGCTTCGACGGTGGCTGACGTGTGCCATTAAGTGGGCCTTGTTCGTCGTACACGTATGGGACCTCTACCCTTGTCTCCTGTTTTGTCGTCTTCATCGATTCGGCTTCAGCGCATATTCCTATTGCAGTAGTTTCTCTTTCCTTGAGCTAACCGACTCTCTGCCGTCATGTTCGCATCAGGCAATGGCAGCCGCTCCATCAAAGCGAGCGCTCGCATCGCTTACGCACCTGCCGCGTCCTTCGGGATTGCTGGCATCGTCGTTTCGTTATGTAGAACATGCCACAGGCTGCCATATTCATCAATCGCGTACCGTTGTGTAGTGAGCCAAGCGTCGAAATAAGGAGCTAAAACAAGCACTTACGGTTGAAAACGATTAACCTTGATTCACTTTTATTGAAGTGATCTGGAGCGTGGTTTTGATACACACGCAGCAAAGCAACCAAGAATGCTTATCCAGAGTCAAATGTCCTTTCGGCAAACCGGTACTGTTTTTTTTTTCTTTTTCTTCATTTCTCTTGCATACTAAGGACTCGCTCTGGTGGCTTATGAAATGGCTGCGGCTGTTTGCTCCTGAGCATAAGCAGGAATGTGACCGCCCAGCCGTGGCGGTTACATCACTCGCATCGTGAAACGCAAAGGACAGGGGCGTAGCCAGAAATTTTTTTCGGGGGGGGGGGGTTCAACCATACCTTATGTATGTTCGTGCGTGCGTTTGTATGTGTACGTGTATATAAACGCAAGAAAAACTGAAAAATTTCGGGGGGGGTTTGAACCCCCCCAACCCCCCCCCCCTTGGCTACGCCCCTGGCAAAGGATGCGCGTATACAACATCTAAGTGCGCATTAAAGAGCCGCAGGTGTCCGAAATTAACCGTAAGCGCCCTGCTACCTCGCCTCTCCTCTGGACTATACGTTTCATCTGGATGTTAAATACCGGACCCTGATTTGATGCTTTTCCGTTTAAGGATATGGTAAATGTATATGGGTGAGTGAAAAGGGTGGTGTGGGTGGGAGGGCTCTTTTATTAGGTATTATTTATAGCAATTGCACGGGCTTTGCGCCTTCGCCATTGTGGCAGTCGTGATTCCATAGTATATATCGACGCGCACGCGCGGCCTACACGGGGAGGATTAGGCCTCCAGAGACACGTAGTGAGTTTAGCTGCAAAAGCGAGTTCAAGCTAAAATTTGGGCTAATTGTTTTTTACTTTAATACATATTATAGCGGAACTAAATATGCGCGCATAGCGGTCGTCCTGTGTGCATCTTTCTGTGTCCCTGTTTTGTTCCGATATAATATGTATTCAAATGCAAAAGCGAGCCCCACGTGGGCCCACCGCCGGCTCTGCTGAACCAAGGCAGCGTTCCGGCTTCGGCTGTTTGCGTGAGTGCTGTACTAACACTCATTATAGCGTTCTTGCTGAGCAAATGCGTGCAAACCACACTGTGTTGCAGCACTGGTCTCAACGGAGCAGACAGTTAGCGTCAAGGCAACTCAAGGTAATCATGCATTTGGGCGCCGATGATCGCCGATAGTCTTCCGTCGGTCTCCTTCACCATCGAAATGCAGCTCCTGAAACTCCATGGATTGCGGGTGCAACCTCACACCAGCTTTCTGAGGTGCCTTCAGCACATCGCTAAACTCTGCTATCGCTTTCGACGCTCTGCAAAAGGCAAGGCAGCCTGTTGTTTGTTTGTTTGTTTGTTTGTGTGGTGTGTGTGTGTGTGTGTGTGTGTGTGTGTGTGTGTGTGTGTGTGTGTGTGTGTGTGTGTGTGTGTGTGTGTTTCGTCGCATGGATTATCTGTTCGGGTGTTTGCCGTCCTGCCTGCGCGACTTATGACACGGATCATAAAGTATTAATGAGAACTAAGAGACAATAATGCCAAGGAAAGTATAGGGGACGTTATCTGTAGTATTTAGAATATAAATGTGAAGAAAGTAAAGTGGACGAAAAGATAACTTGCCGCCGGCAGGGACCAAACCTGCGACCTTCAAACAACGCGTCCGATGCTCTACCACTGAGCTACGGCGGCGGTCATCCTCCCGTCCACTTTATGGGGTATATATGTTCATTTAAACCAAGGAGTGTTAGCGCCGATCGCAGCCATGGCGGCGAATGTGGAACACTCTTTTTCTGCCTATTGGCGTCACGTAGCACGTGGTCTTTTTACGAACTGGAAGCTGACCAACAGGGGCGTAGCCAAGGGGGAGGTGGGTTGGGGGGGGGGGGGTTCCAAACCCCCCCACCCCCCCCCGAAAATTTCAGTTTTGCTTGATATATATACACACTCACATACAAACGTACGCACGAACCTAATATAAGTATGGCTGACCCCCCCCACCCCCCGAAAAAAATTCCTGGCTACGCCCCTGCTGACCAATATCCCTCGCATACTACCTGAAGGCATCAAGTCTGCCAGAACGAGACCCTCGCTATGAATGAAGTATGTATTACGTTGGCGTAATCCTGCATTACAGCGTTAAGATCACCGCCATGCAGGACCTTTCCGGCTTAAAAATCGTATTACTTATTCAGGCATAAAGTTCTTTTTATTTTAAATTTTCTTTGGCTACTTTCAGCCGCTACATATCAAAAGGGACTACACTATCCAACTAAAGGCGAAAAAGAATGGAATGAAGTTATTATATGTCCAAAGCAACTGAAGGAACAAAGAAGGCGTTCTGAAAAACAAAACAAAAAAACTTACCTGTCAACCTATAGTTAACCTTCAGGACCCAATTAAGTTTTTCATACCATACCATTACCCGCTCACAATACATTGGAATATTTGCTTGCCCGCAGCGCTGAGGAAGACGACTGAAAACAAATAAATGCTCCTCTGAGAAGCCGAAACCGTCGCGGTGGGTGTGCGTCTTGCAAATTCAAAGCGTGGCGCCATGTGTGTTCACGTCTGAGAAGCCATAGCGACAAAGTATAAGCTTTAATTGAAGGTGCGCACAGAAGCAGCAGCTTTTCGTGAATCGTTAAGCTGGCACTGAAAATTAGTTGAGCTATGCGATACAAACAAAGAATTAAAATTAGAATTGTTGTCTCTTGTGTTGAGTAAATGTCAACGACCAAAATATTTCGCCACACTTCAAGATCTTTCACTTTTCGAGATGTCATGCTGCTCGATGGGGGCAGCACTTATCGTTTTTTTGTCCGCAGCTCCTCGAAATAGTTTTTGATTGATTGATTGATTGATTGATTGATTGATTGATTGATTGATTGATTGATTGATTGATTGATTGATTGATTGATTGATTGATTGATTGATTGATTGATTGATTGATTGTGTCTCGGAAAAAGATGTAGGCAGCAGCTCTGTCTGCTGTTTGTCTCGGAATAAGAAGCATACATGCCTCAACGGCTGGCGACGCTTCGGTACGAGAGCACGTCGCAGAGGTTAACGTGAAATATGACACCTGAGGGTATGGTGACCGAATAAATATGTCCAAGGTCAAGCCTGTGCTTCCGGGTGCTGGAGGAGCTAACAAAAATATATATTTGGTGCGCGTTGCCCGCGCGAGATATAAAAGTGGCTTGTTGCGCAACAGATCGAAGCGAAATAATCGCTTCATGCCTGGTGTCCCATCTAGCTTTTGCAATGCTTCACCGTTACTGACTTTAGCAGCCCAGAATATCCTTCCTTAGGCCGTTTCAGTGACGGCAGTTTCTCGTTGACGGTCAGCAGAATATGTGTGCTTACGAAACGCTTGAACGGCAGCTCGTTTTTCCTATTTTCAGTGTCGGGCAAACACATCTCCATTCCCCCCAGCGGCGGCTTCGTTTTCTTCATCGACTTTCTATAAGGCGACGAGGTGTCGCAAACATGCGACGGCGAATATAACGCCCGGCCTTTCGACTTATGCAAGTCGACGGTGCGCGCAGAGTGTTTCCGATTGTTTCCAACCCTTCCTTGGGGCAAGAAAGGCTACGCGCACTTCTTTCTCAGTATAACTCCTCACCAAGAGGTTCACTCGAAAATGCGCCAACATATCTTTTTCTTTGTTCTCATGCTTGCAGAGGACTCGTATACGGATTTGAAGGCGCGCTTCTGTTGCCTTTTGTGCGAAGTTAGTCTTATACTGTACTCGCGCGAGGACAAACTGGCCCCGAGAAAACGCTGCATGCACACCTCCACGCAGCGGAGGTGTCGCTGCATATACGGGCCTCGAAATAGGAAACGGGTGCGGGGCGGAACAAGAGAGTAACAATCTCGAGATCGCAGGCTCGCCTTTGAGCTCGGAAACCCGCATTTCATTTCCGGCACACCACTCTCCGTAGGCGCATGCAAGTAAGTATTCAAGCTATAGGATGCGGCGACGAGGCACATCACGGTTGCTTATTTTATACGTCCTGCTCTCGCCCATACCCTTGTTGATTCAGCAATCCACTGCGTGTCGTTTCACCGATCACGGAAAGAGAATTCGCAAGAACAAAGAAACACTCCTATCTGCGCGCATATATATATATATATATATATATATATATATATATATATATATATATATATAATATATATATATATATATATATATATATATATATATATATAATATATATATATATATCCTTATCGCCATCGTGAACCAGGCAATGCTCCCTTCGTTGTCTTTATTTCTTTCTGCTTTTCCCCTGCGCTAACATCGTTCTGCTCGCCGTCCAGGATAACATTCCGAGCTGTCTCCGGTGACCCATAGACAGCACGCAGCTAGTATATGACTCCGAGTGCCCACTTTGTGCCTGAAACGCTATAGCCTACACTTCTGTACCTGTTCTGTTGCTCACATACCCGCCTCGAGCGAGACATTTACGTTGTCCACGACAAGGTTCTCTTGTTTCTCGACGCAGTCGCTTTTCCCTCTCCCATGCTTATCTTTCAAACCGGCTTTTATGTTTCTTATGTTGCATCGTCACAGGACGCAGGAGTGTTGTGAAGACAGCTCGTGTAAAACTGCGCGAGGTGTGGACGTGGAACTTTGACCTATGCAGCTGTTTGCCGGTGAATGAAGCCAGCGAATTTCTTCTTTTCTGCAGGTTCTCCCAGAATTGGAAGGGATTCTGTACTGCGCCCTTCCTTGAGTGTGTATCCGCACGGGTATTTTCAACGGCCTGTCGCAAACTTAGCCATTTAAAACACGTACAACAGTTGTATTCCAGCACCATTGGCGTTCGTTTTAACAGAAAGTCATTTTTGTATCTTTATTTGGCGTTGTTTTTTCACGCTATGAAGTGCCAGTATATTTCTGGTAGCGTGCGACCACGCTCATACATGCAAACTTATGAGAGTTTAAGTGCGCGTTTTGGCATAGAAGCCACAAGTGTATTCGTAAATTTGTCAAGCAGCATCAGGGGTCTATTCAGACAGACTTTCATTCATGAGTGACCCTTCCTCTTGGCCTCCCGCCATCGTCAGTTATTATGCATGGTGGCTCCCTTTCCTATAAAGACATGAAAGAAATGCAGACATCAGATTCCGTGAGCAGGCCTCTCTTTAGCCGTAAATGCCGGTTTCACACGTT
This sequence comes from Rhipicephalus sanguineus, assembly GCF_013339695.2. Lineage (NCBI taxonomy): Eukaryota > Metazoa > Arthropoda > Arachnida > Ixodida > Ixodidae > Rhipicephalus > Rhipicephalus sanguineus. The sequence continues at coordinate 269,938,089 of NC_051176.1, read as the reverse complement.
CACGCGTGCGGATTATGTTTTGCTCAAGAACGTGACGCAAACTGCAGACCGATAAAAATATTTCATATATTTTATTGAGCTCTTAGTTAATTTTGCAGCAGACGAAATGAAACGGCACGTGCTTGCACAAATGGCTTGCATTTAACCGAAATTCCGCCAAGTTTATCTATTATTTTCAGATTGTGCGGCGTATTTCTCGTGACCTCGCGTACGTGGAGTCTACGCAAATCCAGAAAGAATTGAGCACTGAGTACCTACTCGACTTAACGATTATTCATGCATTAATAACCCCATGGAATGCTTAGACATACCGAAACAGCGACATGAGCTCCGTGTACCGAATCAAGCGTGCTTCCCTTCTAGCACCCATGGGCCCATGCATGACAAAATCATGGCAAGAGCTTACTGTCTTACCGCTTTGCCTCGAGGATATCCCTTTTCAAACACGTATTAAACGCAGAAATCATGTGTATTAGATTAGATCTCCTGAGGTTAAGAAGCTGCAGTCCAACTTGTCAAATGAGGTCTGCCATTTTAATGAATTAGTAAAGTTTTGTTACCGCGAGAAAACAAAAAGAAAAGAAGCGTGAAATGGTGGAAAGTAGGGAAATATTTTTTTTATTTCTCCTGATACTACTTTGTCGTCAGTGCCAGATAACACAGCCGTGAGCTGTACGGAAAACAATCACGCAAAACAAGTTCAAGTTTCTCCTCGAGGCCGCAGTCATCACTAGCAGCGTTGTCAGTCATTCTAATACGAAAAGCAGAATAGTTTATAAAGAGCACGCGTAGCCACAGCCGACAAAGCAGGGCAGCATCGTGGCGGCGGAGTCCCAGTGGGGTGCGGAGACGGAACGAAGGTTCCTGGCGGTGCTGTCGGCTGTTTCGATAACTCCTCGCATGAAACGCGACACAGTGGCGTATCGTATTTTGCGTCCAAAGGCAAGCATTAATTCGTGTAGCGGATGGATGCAGATTAATTTGCGACATCAGATTTATTCAAAACGTTCGCCTCGATATTAATGTACAGACTTTGTCGCGTTCCGCCCCTATCGCAGGCAGTGCGACCGCCGCGCCGCGGCCGCATAATGAGCCAGGACACTCAGCCAACAACGCCACGGCTACTGGGCTACTGCGGTATGTGTAGCTGAGAATGCCCGTGCTTTGGCCCGGGAAAGGAGCATGATGACTGTAAGCAGGGAGGCAGAATTATTAAGTGTCTGGTTCTCGCACCGCGGATAAGGCAGATGTGGCGCAAGACAAAAACGAAAACGCCGGAGACCTCGCTGATAAGGCCAGACCTAACCGCGAAGGCGAAGAGTGGTCGCAGGCCTCCCGACACTCGCTTCCTCCGCCATATCATCCCAGGCGGCGTCCGCTCCTCGTATATATACTTGGGTCTCTCGGAGATGAGTTTGTCAACGCAATGTTATGACTCTTCCCGCACTCCGGACCTAGCGACTATGGTGTCTGGTAAGGCGTTGTGACCTAATTATGCGTAATTCTAGACATCGTAGTGTCCTTGCCTGAAAGAGAGAGAGGAGATAGTGAGCCTTAAATGCGAGATTAAGAAATCCTTCTAGCCACACGGCTCGCATTCTGGTTCAAGGCCCGTATGCACAAAAAAAAAAAATCTTCGGCTAGAATTCTTCGTCAGAGAAAATTTCGACCGGTCGTGATGTCTCGCTTATCATAAGCAAAGCCGGCTGACCAATGGAAAAGAGCACTTGCTTATCGAAAGCTTTCTGAATCTGGTTTCCGATGATAAGGTTCCAAGTTAAATGGGAAGAATATAAACATCGTACAAGAAGCCGAGAACAAGTATATTAGGCCGAGGTATATAGTCACAACATTTGGATAACAAAACAGAGTCGTCGGCATAAACGAAACGAAATCACAATACATTTGTAACTATATATCGGAGAGGCTTTTGTACTACAGCGAACGTACATCGGCTGATGATGATTGAAACAAGAGTGCAACTACGAGACAGAAAGTGAAGCCTAATTACTGCAAGAAAATTGAACGCAAAGGAACACAGGGCCTTGCTGTATAGGCAGTACCCTTGATGACTCATGCTACCCAGAGTGTACGCAAACTGGTATAAGGAACCATCCCGTCACTCTTTCGTTGTTTATATCTTGTAGGCTAGACACCACTTCTCTTCTTGTGTGGATTGTATTATGCGATAAGCTTCTCAATGGAGGCAATAATGTAACAAGGGGAAGAGTAAAAATCTCGCAGCTTTTGCCCAACGTTCTCTCTCGCGTCCTCTCTGTAAGACTAGGCCTTACAGAGATATTGACTCTGTCCGTCATGGACTTAAGCCTGCCACTGGATGCGAATCAAAATATAAAGCTTCACAAAAATATATGGATTACCTAAAAACACTTCACCCTTAACATACTTTTTCTTTTCTTTCTTTTTCGTATCATCTGCACTATAAATGATGGACAACCTTTAAGGGAGAACCTCCACAATCGCGTTTTTGTGCTGTTCTCACTTTTTTTTTCACATTTTCTTGCGTGCTCATATTTCGAGGGAGCCTTTGCGTTCTTGCCGGTTTGCACCCTGCATGCGCTTCTCATCTAATACCTAACTGTAATCCTCTCGGATTCACCTCCGCGTATTTGCATATTTATTTTCTCTTTCTTTGCCAGCCTCCCGTTACAGCTTTTAGCGTAAAACTGTTACGCGAACACACTTCAGACCCGGAGAGTTCCTTTTCTTTTTCCTCGAGCCGATAAGCTCGCGTGGCGCGACTTCCTGTTGAATAACGCCCATATAAGCACTATAGCGTGGGTAACGTTCGGCCGGCGCGGCGTACACCTTTGAGCAAATTTAGTCGGCTCGAGATGTTCCAGTGCCCTGCAAAGGGCTCAAGATTGCACGTTCGAAAAAGTCGTTCCAGAGAAACTCGAGCCATCTGAACAGAAACCTGAGCGAAAAGCTATTTCGCTTCTCCTAACGTTAAAGTCGACAGGAGAACCGAAATAAGTTCGGGGAGAAAATTTGGAGAGCGCTTGAAGAATTAGGCTAAAAAGCAGACTCGCATGTCAATTCTTAATTTTCGTGTGTGCGTGTGTGCGAGTAACGTCTACTTAGTGGAATAGCAAAGCAGGCCACTTGCGAAATCCCGAGCGTTGAAGTAGCCACCTCGGACATATTTTAATATGCAGAAGGTAGAATTTCATTTTAAGCTTGGCTGCGCGCAGTGCGGTCCAGAGGATGAGAGCACAGGTCCGTTGGTTAGATTCTGGTTATACGGAATGAGTTTATTTTGCCCGGAACTCATTCGGAAACAGTTTGCGTCACTTTTCTTCACTCGGGAAACGCGGCATTGACTTTTGCATCCTGATTCACGATGCTTAAACTCGGGTTATGTGTTTGCACACGTTCAAGGAATTCCTTGCTCCATATAAACACTTGCGTAAATTCGTAGCTTGCACAAGACAAGTAAGAAATGGCAATGTGGTTGATTGGTCCAGTTGGAGAGGGCAATGGCAACGAGCGGGAAAAAAACAAAGGTCAGCGCTCATCTGCGTCTCTAAGTTTTATCCCTGTTCGTACACCCTCGGAGGCGAAATGGCGCCAGAAGGATGGCTATTCGCCCAAGATCAGCGACAATTGCTGAGACTGACTTTGTTTCGTCATCCAACAGAAAAAGAAATATTTTTACCCTAAAGAGGCCATGACACCTAATTTGTGATCATAATCCGTGTAATGTGGGTTAATCAAGCAAGATAGCGAAATTTTAGCGCATTTGTTTGAGCGCTTAATTTATAATTGAATTATTCTTATAAAGACGTGAGTCTCCTGAGAGTTAGGCAACACTGGCGCACTCGCGAGCCGTGACGTAACTAGCTGCTTGCTGTAAGAGCGTCTGCATTCCGGCGAACGATTTTTTTTTACATGGCAATCAGCCGTTGCAGCTTTCTTCGACTTGGCATGCAAACTGGACAATTTGTAGGGGCTCAAACTGTGGTAGAAGATGACTGCTGCACTCCATGCAGCACATGACATCACACGCGCCATGAAAAAATGGCGGTCGTCGGTGATGGGCGGCGTTTATATCCGGCGACTTCTATAGGGCTTAATTTGTACTGAAACATCCTTGTACAGGGCATTTTTCATACATGCGTAGGTACAATAGATCCTCGACTTCTATTTTTCGCTCAAAGCCGCAAATTGTTGGGAGACAGTGTCACGACCCCTTTAAACACCGCGTGTCATAGGAGAAAAAAGCATGAAGCTTAATTATTTTGACAGATATTTATGAAGTATGAAGCTTATTTAGTTTGACCGGCAATTAGTTTGACTATCGTGAAGGCCGGGAACACTAGGCCCGCAATCACAAACATTTCTGGCTGTCCGAGTGTTTGCAAGCTTATTTTTCAGCAAGTATTGACGCTACGCATGTTTCATGAATCTGGCTATACAAGACCGAAAGAAAACCTTGTGAATTTGGTACCTGGCGATGTTTCCAAGAAAATAAGCTCTAAATGTGCCCTTAAGAGAAAATTGCAGCTAATGACGACGCGGTACCTAATATTATTGAAAGTCATAAGATTAGTCTTGTTTCTGCTTGTACAAATGCATATGTGCGTGCTGCTACTGTCTATATATTGATGTGTCACTGCAATCAATAAAGCAAACTTTGGACGCTTAGCGCTGCGCCCTGCGCCGTGCATTTCCGCCCTGTGGTCTTGAGTGGGCTAAAAGAAAGTTGTCATGGATTACTAACGGGCCAAAGCATAAGCTTGCTCGAGGTAAGTAGCACATGCGAATGAGGATCTGGGCATTCGGCCGCCGGGGCCCCTGCGCAACGGCCGCAGCTTTTTTGCAGCAGGATCACTCGAAACACTAATCATTTCTAGTCATTATCCATAATTTGAGATTCTAATCAGTGTTGCTATCCTTTACATCTTCTAAAGGAACTGATACTTTCAAAAACAGAGAGCTAAGCTAGTTGGTAGGTATTCATGTTAAAGAGATAGGGCTGGCGAACACGGACACAAGAAGTTGGCGTTTGTGGTGTCTTGACTTCTCTCTTGTGTCCGTGTTTGCACGCCCTGTCTCTTTAACACTGGTACTTTCAACGATTTCGCGTAGCCCATTGTCGAAGCAAGTAAAGTCTAACAACGATCTTTGTTCGATTCGTATTCCCAAATTATCAATATATGTTAGCGCCCCAAATTTCAGCTGCAACTGATGGTTGCAGGTGAGTGAGTGAGTGAGTGAGTGAGTGAGTGAGTGAGTGAGTGAGTGAGTGAGTGAGTGAGTGAGTGAGTGAGTGAGTGAGTGAGTGAGTGAGTGAGTGAGTGAGTGAGTGAGTGAGTGAGTGAGTGAGTGAGTGAGTGAGTGAGTGAGTGAGTGAGTGAGTGAGTGAGTGAGTGAGTGAGTGAGTGAGTGAGTGAGTGAGTGAGTGAGTGAGTGAGTGAGTGAGTGAGTGAGTGAGTGAGTGAGTGAGTGAGTGAGTGAGTGAGTGAGTGAGTGAGTGAGTGAGTGAGTGAGTGAGTGAGTGAGTGAGTGAGTGAGTGAGGTTGTTATTCTATGAGTAAAAAAACAATTCCCTGCAGGCGACCCTTTCAGGCTTTTGCTTTTTCAACCATTTCCATCGCCCAAGCAGAGTTTCATAACTGGCGGTACGTTAACCTTCTCCGTGCATATATTCCTGACCGCGTCCTTAGCAGTTTTCTGCCACCGCAGTAATGGCCTGAGTGAGTCTTCCATCCTGAGTCTGAGCCTGAGTCTTCCATCCGTTCGCTCCTTCTCTCTCACTTCCCGCAAGAACGGATATAGTTGAAGGCATCGTGGAAATAAAACACGGGTCTTCGTGGGAAAGTAATTATCCCCGGCAGATTTCCGCGATTTTAATTACCAGGCTCTCGCGGCCACACACACTTGTAATAGAGGCCGCGGGCCGCGCGTTCCGGCAAATACTTCTTTCGTGTTTTCCCCTCGTGAAGTTTGGTTATGTTTCTTCTTCCGCTTTCTCCCTTGTAACCACGAATTCGAAAACTGCGACTTGTAAAATGAGCAAAATGGAAAAGCTACGAGGAGGAAATAATTGCGTTCCAAAAGTTTCGCAGTGAGGACGCCGGCTGTTGCTGCTGCTGCTTCCCACTGAGGCACGCTTCGATTGCTCCGTTCCTCCGGCGGTGATGGAATCGGTTACACTCCCCTCGGGTGTGGTTTTCTTTCGCAATCATTAAATGAAAGCTAGTGGCGTAGTTTGGCGCCACTCGCAAATAGCAGAACTGCATGAGCAGAGGGTTGCTCGCGCCTTCGGTAAGTTTCCGCTTCTATTAAACCGATCCAGATCAAAACTTCACGGACGTAACTTTTTTATACATGGTCATTTAGAAAGCGGAAGATGCGCCATTCAGTACAAGCCCACCTGCCATATCGAACGTTTGCTCTTTTACTCACACGCACAAGCACTGCCGCGCGCGCGTATACGAGTGAGAGCCTGTCTCGAGGGCGTTATCACATTGCCACCAGACGAGCACTCACCCGTGCGAGCATCGATATGAGACGAGGAACACCGCGTGAAGTATTGGCCATACGAAGTCATCAGATAATGAAGCCACGGAAAGCGTAGGGGAAGTAAGTTGTAGTCCTTAATTTACCCAAAATCAACACGCCGTATAGTGCACGCCGTATTTATTGGCGAACTCCGGTTAGCTTGGGCCACCTGTGGTTGTTTAACGTAAACCTTAATCTAAGCACACAGGTGTCTCTCCATTCCGCCCCATCGACATGCAACCGCCGTTAATAGGAATCGAACGAGCTTACCAGGGAAAAAGCTTAGCCGCTGAGCTACAACAGCAAGTATAATTTGTGAACGCTGTAGTGCATAAGTATGAGCGTCGCATAAAATATAGATGGGACCTGTGTCATGCATAAATATCAACATTGCATGCGATTTCACAGTGAATACGACGAAAATAAATGCGATGGGACGCATCGTACTTAGCTGTTGAGCATTTAATGAACCGTCTCGCTATAAAATCTTCGCTTTATAGAAATCCCGAGGGTGCACGTGAGATCTAAGTAACATTCCTTTCTGACCCCGCGAACAAATATTTACGTTCATGTCATGCAGCATCACCCGTGCCTCTGATATTTGTTCGTTGTGCCAAATCTCTCTCTTCGAAGAAGAGTGAACCGCGATAACAATCAGCTCCGCCCGCGCGTCTTCCATTAGGGCAGCCACGCATGTCCGCGCGCTTTGCAGGTCTCCAAGTGAGTATATACGTACATAGAAGAGCGGCGCACGCGCCTTCCGAAACGTGGATCTGCGTTGGAGGGGAACAGCGCAGACACACTTCCGGCCTGCTTCGCTGCACATAGGCGCAGAATTAACCACCTTCCTTCGCGCGCATCTTTAGCGCGCCAACGGTGAATTTGTGGAGCGAGCCCGAGCCCGAAGGAGAGCCCGGCGGCGCTTCTGCCGCGGCTCCCGCGAGAACAATGAAATGTAAACGAGAAGCTTTAGGGCGAGAAGCTTTCTTCCTTCGAGCTTCCGTTGTTCGCCGCCCGCTTTTCGCTTTGTCTTTCATGGACTTCCGTATTTACCCTGGCCCTCGATTCGCTGTTGTATGTTTGTCTCTGGCGTCATTGGGAAGGCAGCAATAGGGCAGAAATGTGGTATTTCCTATTTGCGCATCTTTTGCTAGTCGTTTGGGCGTAAATACCGCGCATATGATTGGACTGTCGTCTTTATGCACGAGGATGCACGTCCATGCATGAGTGAGCGACTAAACTAGCAGGCAGGAGTCGGGTGAAGATGGAAGCTTGTGATGAAAAAATCGTAATCAGGGGGTGTGCTGGAGCCGACGTTTCGACAAGCGGACATGTCTATCTTCGAGGCTGCAACTGCTTTCAAGAAAGCAGTTGCAGCCTTGAAGAAGACGTGTCCGCTTGTCGAAACGTCGGCTCCAGCACACCCCTCGTTTACGAATGTAACCTAGCCGAGGAATATATATATATATATATATGTATATATATATATATATATATATATATATATATATATATATATATATATATATATATATATATGTACTCGTCGCGAATGACCTATCTCGGTTTAGGGGACATGTCTCATGGTATATGTTTTGCATAGAGGATGGTACGTAGACTTATTGCTTTTGTCTTGTTTTACTTGTATTGAATTTTTTATTGTAGTTTCGGCTGAATTGAAACCTGACTTAATCGTGCCTTATTATTAGGTACTTTTTGAAAATCGCACCATTTTTCGCTGGCAGCCTGCCGTGACGCCTTTATGTATAGATGCCTTAACGTCAACGGATGGAGCTGCCGGTGGCTGTTGGAGTGTTCCATACCGTATTTTATCAATTGTTAGACGAGTGACGCTTTTCTCTAAAATCATTGCAGAGTCTTTCTGAACTATTATTTTGTTTGCATCCTTATCGAACCGTTATCGTTATTTTGTAGCATATTTACGCGTGCCATTTGTGCTCGTTATTTGTAGCATGAACACTATTTTCACTTTATTGTTGCGTGCTGTGGTCTAAAGTAGGTGCAAGGAACATGCATAAGCGCTCCAGTGTATGGGAAGAAATCCATGGGAAGAAAGCCTTTCTTGGACCGGGTAGAAAAAAAAGTTTTTTTTTTTTCCAGAGAGTTATGTAGAATTATATACCAAAGTAAATATAGATTTCCAGGGAACGTAAAGCTGTCTCGCGTTTGACAGAATCTATCATTACTATCAAGACACACAGGCTGACCTGAGAAAACAATAAACAATAGCAAAAATGTAAAGGTAAACGTTTTTACCATGCCCGTCTGAATGACCCCTAATTCCGCCCCTGCCGGCGAGAATGTTTCAGTTTAAGCAACGCTAGGCGGTAGGAGAGCTCGTTAATGAAGGGCATACGATGTAACGCCGAGAATCCTAAACGCGATAAAAGAAAGTTATTGGCTTTAGCGAAGTGCTGCTTAAAATGTAATTGGTTTGTCGCGCCCTTCGTGCGATGCTCTAGAGGTGCGGTGATCTGCTTTAACGAGATGACATCATTGCAAATGAAATCATTGCTGAGACTCAGTTTTTCTTTCTCACTGAGTACGCAAGGAAAAGCAGGGCTAATCTGCCAGCCACCTTTCTTATACATGACCCTTTCTTGTATTCTCGCCCGCATCCATTGACACTTTCGTTTGTTTGTTTTTTGTCCTTGTTTCGTGTTCTTAATCTCGCCTTTTCTATCTTGCAGGTAAGTCGGCAATCATGGGCTTTGCCTTCGGTCATGTAAGTTTACCGTTACTCCGAGGGTCACTCAACCCTCGCTGCACGCATCTCGGGTGGTCTGATTTGTTTGATCCTGCTCTAGCTGTTCGGATGTATTCGAATTGAAACACTTTTATGTTGGCGATTGGACATACAAGCTGAACGCCGCTTTTATTTCCAAGAGCCAACTAACCAGTGGCTTTCATATTATCTTGCCTCAATCTTTCTTTTTCCTTAAATTTGAATGTCTAGTTCGTTTGTTTCGTGCAGCAAAAATAAAATAATTCAGATTGATCATACTGTGATGTACAGCTGATGTGTGTGAATTTCCTGAGCAAAGTCAAGAATGCGAGAGTATTCTTGAAGCTGCATCCGCAGTGTATGTGTTCACCGAGCCCAAGCGTGAACAGCAACGAACGATATTTTTGTCTCGCATTTCTTTGTATTTTGACTGCATCACAGACGAGAAAAACCACTTGTCTCAATGTAGTAAAGGAACCTCACATGTTCCTACATATTCTCGCAGATTGCTTTTATGTTATAGCTAAAGTGAGTGCAAAGACAGGGTTCATTTAGAAAATAAAAGATATTTTGGCTATGATTCATTCTCATTTTCAAGGCTGCATGCAGTTTCTTTTGGAGTCCAGCTAGTGAAGGAAAAAAAAAAAACAAGGTTGCCAAAGAATATTGCTGGGAGAAAGGCCCATCATAGATGTTGTGGAGACCAATAAAGCTGCGTCAATTTTGTCATTATTTAGTGATTCCGAAATAAATTCGCAAACAGCCAAAAAAAAAAAAAGGCACGCGAAGCATACTAGAAACACACACAGCCATGTTCAAATCCACGAATGAGTAGACCAATACATAGAAGCACGCGTGCTAGGCGCAGTTTTGCAATTCCACATACATATAAGTGTATAGAAGCCGCGGAAACGTTTGAGTAAATATTTACTCTTTCCCATCGCCATCGAGTGAGAGGCTTTGGAGCGACGCCATCCTTTCCCATGTGCTGCTGGGACGCATGTATCGTCGATTACTGCGCGTCGTCGTTCTATCGGTCGTTTATCGTGCGCCCGCGCAGTCCTTTCAATCCGGTATGCCTCGCACGGCGACACGTTCGACGTTCCTATACTATAGACGTGCGCAGGGGTATACGTGTTTCTCGAGCTCCATGAGCAAGGCGGCAACATACTGTAGGGACAGCAAAACAAAACTAAAGGAAGAACTCCATGAACGTTGAGCGACTGGAGAGGAAGGTGTCACTTTCTTGGCGAATATGGGATCGATCCCCGCATGAGCGGCCGCTTCCTATTAGTGGCACGTTCGGCGGCATTTCCTCGTGTCTTCTTACCCAGTTTTCTCGCTTGCTTACTTTTATTTTCTCCTGTTATTGCAGCTGGTGAGGTAACGGATTGGTATGTTCAGATCTAGAACACGATTTCTAGCTCGCTGCCTCTTTCTTTTTTTTTTTTGACACGGTCGCTTCACGGATAACATACTGTTCGCTCTACCAGCTATGTGCACGCGTGTTAAACGTGCATGCCTGTTCACAAGAGTGCATGACATATCGGGTCACCTTAACAGCTGTGCAAGAGCCCTTCGAATGCGAACACAGAACAGCAAATCAAATTCTCCCCTAAAGTGCGGTCATTCAGTTTGTGCGGTGTATTCTCCTTCCGCCAGCTTTGGTGAAATCGTTTTCAATGTGTTCTCCCCCTTTTTTTTTATATACGTACGTCTGAGTTGCGGAGTGATTAAGAGCGCATCATTTTCTCAAACCTTTAGCCATCGCCTTTAAGCGCCCGCAGTAAAGCTGTTTCTAAATGCGAGCCATATTTTGTCCGCTGCGACTGCAAAGGTTTGCGCCGCGAAAGCTGTGTTCCGTGGAGCCCAAGAAGGAAGGAGCGAGTGGGCGAATGTGAGGCCCTCTGTGTAGTTTCCATGTCCCCTTCCCCTGAAGTGTCGTTCACCCTCCCAAAACTGCCGCTTTGCGCTTTGCACTTTGCCTGCTCTCGTGGGTCCGTTTCCTTTTTTTTTTAAGGATTTTAGTCATGTTTGTCATTCTTGACACATGCGGGCGTGTTCTATCGCAACGCGACTCATATCACGAGAATAGTGGTGCTCGTGCCGTTTTCCACAATCGTGTCAATTCATGCACATATATGATCGCATGGTATGGAGGCCTTGTTTATACATCCACGTTCATTACTACGTACCTTCACTATCACCTGCCGGTGCGTTTTACCTTTTTCTCTTCAGAAGTTAGTGCGGAGTAATTTTCACTGTGAGAGGGGTTCGATCCTCAGAAATTCTCCAACGTCAGCGGCGGCAGACCTTAAGAGTGCAAAATATTATAATATAAAGTTAAATCATGGTTTACACGCGGATACATCACAGGGCCTTCAAGCCACTAAATCCCGTAATGCAGAAGTTAGGGGGTATAGATGGAAGCTTGAAGGGATGAGAAATTCATCAACACGGGGTGTTGCTGGAGCCAACGTTTCGACAAGCGGACTTTTCTTCAAGTTCCGTAATGTTACTCGAAGTGCTCAGCCTAGTCTCATGTACGTACAATGCCAATAACCATACCATTTTTTCATAGGTTGACTCTGACGTCGCGTAGTTTTCGTTCGACGCCAGCGTGTGAAGAAGCACCGACACAGACTGTCTTTTGAGTCTTATGAGGTTGTCCGTAGCGAGTTCAGGTGTAAAAAGAACGGTCTGCGGTATTCCGAGTGGGTCTTACTGTCGGGATGCTTGATGATAGGTAGGCCCTGGTGTTTCTTCGCTTAACAAAAGCTATGGGGAACAAATGATACGATATCAGCTACCTTCGCTATTAAATAATTCACATCAGACAAATGGGGTCGACATAGCAGTCACATCATTGCCAGGACTGCTTGCCATGTTCTTATGGCAATTTTTTTCTTAGGTTTTTGCAAGCAATGGAATTATTTGTTCTCCTTTAATGTCACCAGTAACCTTTGACTCGTATGTTAACGTAACCCATTGTCGTGTTATTTATTTTCTAAAACCTGTTACAAGTCACTGCAATTGCTCGTTAGGCACGGTGTTTTTTGTCCCATTCCCAGTTGTGTGTTCTAGAAGCGTCAAAGCATGTATGCGACGTTTTTACTGTGCGTTAGCTTTCTTCCCTGCTGAATGTGCGTCCCTACCACTTGTCAGTAGAAGCCCTTTCGACAAGCTGCTCTTTGAAGTATATATTCTTATGGCTCCTCCTTTCTTCGACCAGGGGGAAAATGAACCATAGAATGGAATTGAGTAGTGGTAGCAGAGCCGTTCCAGCAGCCTGCCATTTCTTCTCTCCGAATGCTTGTCTTCAGTTATTGTTATGCTATAAATTACTTACAAACTGGGTGAAGGAAACGAGATGACTCTTAAGAGCTCGTTTTTCTTTGTTAGATACCATATTAATGGGAACTAGCAGACAATAACACCAAGGAAAGTATGGGGGGGGGGGGGGTGTTATCTGTAGTATTTAGAATATAAATATGAAGAAAGTAAAGTGGAAGAAAAGATAACTTGCCGCCGGCAGGGACCGAACTTGCGACCTTCGAATAACGCGTCCGATGCTCTACCACTGAGCTACGGCGGCGGTCATCCTCCCGTCCACTTTATGGGGTATATATGTGATTTAAACCTAGGAGTATTAGTCAGCGCCAATCGCAGCCATGGCGGCGAGTGTGGAACACTCTTTTTTTCTGCCTTTTGGCGTCACGTAGCACGTGATCTTTTTGCGATGTGGAAGCTGACCAATGATCCCTCGCATACTACCTGAAGGCATCAAGTCTGCCAGAACGAGATCCTCGCTATGAATCAAGGAAAGGAGATGACTCTTAAGGGCTCGTTTTTCTTTGTTAGACACAGTATTAATTTGAACTAACAGACAACAATGCCAAGGAAAGTATAGGGGATGTTATCTGTAGTATTTAGAATATAAATGTGAAGAAAGTAAAGTTTACGAAAAGATAACTTGCCGCCGGCAGGAAATTGGGACATCGCTATCGCCGGTATCGTCCCAGTACACGAAAGAGACAAGGGTAGATCAAGGAATCAACTGTTTTTGAGGAAAGTCGTTCTTTTTCTTTCTTTCTTTCTCTTTCTTTCTCTTCTTTCTTTCTTTCTTTTTCTTCTTTCTTTCTTTCTTTCTTTCTTTTTCTTCTCTTTCCTTCTTTCTTTCTTTCTTTCTTTCTTTCTTTCTTTCTTTCTTTCTTTCTTTCTCAGATTAGGCGATACGGTTCCCCGTATCGCCTAATCTTCGAATCTGAAGTTAAATTTTATGCGGCGCATCATGACAGCCGTCACATAGGAATAAACAGCGCAAAAAAGAAAGAAAAGAAGGAAAATAATGTATGGAGACGGTAAACAGGGAGAAGAGTGGCAGAAGATGAGGAACAACGAAATCCTGGATGAGAGGAAAGCGGTAGGCCGCACAACAAAGGCTAATGGGGCCGAGATCGGATGATGGGCAAGGTTCCCCACGGCGTATAATCGGCGCCCGCCCCCGCGACCGGGCGACACCGGCGGCTGTCACAAACAGAGCAGCCACCGCTGTCAGGACGCCCACTCTTCTGGATCGCCGAAGAGACGAACGGTCGGGCCCCGAAGATACGCTGAAAGGTGCGCGCCATTATCGGGCGCGACAGTTTCCGAAGGCCCCCCCGGTCGATGCTGCGCCCGTCGGAGGACTGGCTGCCCCTGAAATAGAAAATGCCACGACCGTGCATTCGGGCGCGCGCTGCTCAGTGACAGCGCACGTCAGTGCTGCTCAGGCGCCTTCCGGCACATCACACCGCCGGCCTCTCCTCTCGAGACGCTGCAATCACCAATGACGACCGGCGATGCTTCCGATAAGGAAAACCGCGTACGCTTTATGGAGACGCTCTAAACTCCCATATACCATTGGCTTTCGTGCTGCGATGCGGCGGTATGCCCTTCCCAGGTGCCTCTTCTTTCTCTCCTTGAGCTTCTAAAACGAAAGGGTTAGCTTCCCGCGCTGCAGAAGGTCTGCTATTCTTTGTCGTCCTTTTTCGTTTTGTGCGTAATCGCTTCTTGCGCGGCGAGACTAGTATTTCGCCCGATCGTCCAAGAGCCATTACTGTGATGTACTGCAGTCGCACGACGAGTCCCGGGATCTCCATTACGTTGTCATTTGTGAACTGCATTTGGCAGGATCCCTGCCTGCCTGTCTGCTATCGCTGCCGAGACGAAGCTAGATTACGGGCGCGCGCCCTCCTTCTGTATCGTTCGCTGGTATACGTATGTGTTCGCTCTTGTACCGACCGTCGGGGCAGAGCTTTCGAAGTCGTAACCGCAAACGATGCTCATTGGGCTTGCTTTCTCGCCATGCCAGTTGCTCGACAAACGATGCGTCTGTAACCGCGTTCCGTGCTTCAATGACCACTGAGCCGGTGCATCACGATGGTTGGGTCAGAGAACGACGCCGCTGAAGCATATCGGGCTAGTTAATTGAAATTCCTCATGCTGGCTCGCTTCTTTACCGTCACTTTATGTAGATACCCTTATTGGACATTTGTATGCGTCAGTTTAATTATTATCGTGAGGCGTGCGCAGCCGTTACCATGAAACCTCTGAGTGTTCAGCGTGTGATCAATGCATTAATTAAAGCAGTCCGTGGATATATCTATTTTTATGCAGGAACGGGTGCCACTTCGACAAAAGCGGAGGTCACGAACGTTATGTGCCGTGTGTTTCTACGTAAGCAGATGTGTGACAGCTTGTTTACCATTCGTTCGGCTGTTTTACATGCAGAATATCTATTTGGTTGGAGGAAGGGAAGTTGCGCGTATACATACCCTTTATTTCGCAAGACACCTTCAAATAAAGGACATTGGCCTGCCGAATGTAATAACGCTAACATACAGATGCACAACCGTCTTCCAATAGACATGAAAAAAAAAAAGCTGTCTTTCATGCCCTCTCTTGCAGGGGAGATCATATTGAATAACACATTTCCAGTTTTGTGCAATTTGTATACACCCAAAGGGCGCCTGCTGCTGGGGTCCCGTTTATGAGAACAGATCTAAAGGAGCATTTTTATTTTAGCATTTGGGCGCGCAAGAACTCCCAGGGGTCTTTTGTGCATTGGCCTAACACGACTCCAAGGCGAAAGCCATCTTCTGCTTTTTTTTTTTCAGTCCATGCATCGATCCTCTCCCGCCCTCACTGAAAGCTCTCTGCACCTGACGTACCTTTTGCATTGCCTCCAGGATCGGAGGCATTGCAAGCTTTCTACACCACATGTGGTTTTGCACTGCCTCCGTGATCGGCCCACCTCCGACCAAGCGATTACGTCATGAGACTACGTCCTGAGGACGTCATTACGTGATTTTAACGCGGAAGTTTTATGCCGGGGTCGACTAAGATTTCACTGACAAAGAAAAAAACTACAAAAAGAAGTTCCGTCGCCGGGAATCGAGACGACGACCTGTCGGTCCGCGATGATAGGTGCCCGGCGCTCTACCCACTACGCTACCGACGCACGCAAGCTCTCTTTTATATCTCTACACATTCTCTCTCGCACGGTGCTGCTTGTTGGAGGGGTGGGCGGTGTCGCCGTCTGGGAGCAGTGAAGTGAAGTACTGCGTCATGACACTAACGAGCGCTGATAGGGAGCGATTCGGCGACGACGCAGTTAGGGCATCTCGATGCAAGCGAGGAACGCTGCCCGCGCTAGCATCGAGGAGTCGCCCTAGACGCAGTTACGTTCTTTGCCATTGGCTTCGTGTTAGCGTGTGACGGCTCGTTGTCGGTGCAGTGCAGCTTCCCCGTGCACCAACGATGTTTCTCCGCCGCCTACTGCTTCGAGTGCGATAGCACCGACTAATAAAACTCCTGCAATAAGCGCCACAGAAAGGAGCGATGTCGACGGGCGAATTTCGCACCTGGTGGGGCGAGACAGACGCCAGCGGGAAGTTCCGCTTTCGAGTGTTCACGGCTCAAGTTGCGAACCTCTGCCTTCCATGTTGATGAAGTGCAGTGTGGTAGTGTATGCATGAGCACAGGCATAGGTTACCATATTACTCGGGAGCGCACATCTTGCACTTTGTCTCCTCAAGGGAGGACGTTTCGAAGGAGTGCATGTCAAGTACCAGTGTTTGTTATGTGCTTGTTCATACATCTTTGCGCGGGATTCACAATATGCTATGTCCATGTATATGTTAACAACTTCAGCTACCACAAGGGTTAAATTGTGATCACGGGCGTTAGTCGTCGGGATGAAGATGTGCCACGAGGCGTCAACGTGGGCGCATTCACGTCAGCGGTGCTATAGCTGCCGAACACCGATAGACATTGCACAAGCTCTCATATATCAATGCACCATAAGCAGTCAACTACTTCTGTGAAGACACGGTTCATTTTCGTGTTATACTGATTCCTGTGACGGAGGGATCAGCCACGTTTTTTTTTTTTTTTTTTGGGGGGGGGGGGGGGCATCACTCTTGTTGACGCCGAGGGATGCCGGCGGTCAATTTTCGCGTATGATGAGGCATCTAAGGCTCTCGCCTTAAAAGACTCTGAAACTGTATCGGAAAGGTGTAATCACACGGAGGTCAGGTGATAAAGGTGGGATTGTTAATTAAAGCTTCTTGTGGCTTTTCCGCCATTCTCGCTCTACAGCACACAAACTTATCGGTTCTTCTAGTTCCTGGTCTGTTCTCCTTGGTTCAAGTTGTACAACTTGTTCTTTTGTGTTCTTGCTTTTTGCTAAATGAAGAAAGTGAACAACAAAAAAAAAATTAGCGCAGCTTGCACTTAGTCTCGCAAGGCTGGGTCACAGCACGCCTGGTGGACACCTAGCTGGTCCTAGCTTGGCCAGGCTTTTACCCTCTCACCTCTCGTTCCCACCCCTTGCTATACTATACTGTACATTGCTATGCTTGCTCTCTTTATTTCAATCTTTCTTGCGTCTGTTTTCTTTTTATCTCTTTTTCTCACTGCCTATTTCTTTTTCTGTCTCTCTATCTCTTTCTCTCTTTCTTCCCTTTCTTTCTCTCTCTCTCTGTACTGTTCATCCCCCCATCCTTTCCCTCCTCCTCACGCTCAGTTCCCTTTACTACCCCTTTGTTATATACTGTACTAGGCTATGCTAGCCCGCCTCACCTTCGGATCGTGGGTACGCACGCGGGTTCGAATTTCGCCACGCCAAGGAATTTTTTCGCCAAGGATTCCTCTCTTTCTCTCTTTCTTTCCCTCTCTCTGTGCTCGTTCTCTCGCCCATCAGACTTATTGCATCCCACGCCGGACAAATCTGCGCATGTGTTCTGGGAGCAAAGCAGAAGAGGAAGAAGAGAGCGCGCGTGCCGGTTCATGATGATAATTTTCTGTCTGCGACACACGGCAAACCTCGAGCATAACAGCTCTGTTGTGAAACACTAATTACCCAAGAACTGACTCACCTAGGCTACTGAGCAGTGTGGGGTATACCAGGCCCGTAAACAGGGGGGGGGGGGGCGCTAGCCCCCCCCCCCCCCCCCCCCCCGAAATTTTGGTGAAGTAGGTGTTTTTACCAAAAATAAATAATAAAAATAGGTGTTTTCTCAAAAAGTCAAGGTTTTCAGCAAGTGGGCCCCCCCTCCCCCCGAAAAAAATTCCTGGTACGGGCCCGGGCTATACATATATATGATGTCTTGGTGTCAGAAAAAAAAATACATTGATCTCGATTGCTTTCAGTGCCTGAATGTAGTACCTCTCGCGGCACCATAATGGCACAATAGATAGATAGATAGATAAATAAATAAATAAATAAATAAATAAATAAATAAATAAATAAATAAATAAATCACGCGGTCCCTTATGCATTTGCCTAAGACGACTGGAAGGCGAAAGCCATATTCTTTTCAATTTCTTCTGAGTCGAATGTACCGATCTCCTCTTGAAAACTTTCTGCACACGACGTGGTTTTGCATTGCCTCCAGGATCGGAGGCACTGGAAGCTTTTTGCAACTCACGTTGCTTCACAGTGCCTCCGGGATCGGCCCACTTTTGACCAAGCGACGATGTCTTGCGACGCCTTCATCATGGGACATTACATTATGAGACGTCATAGTGCATCATGATGAAGTCGGAAATTTTGACGGCCTGTGACGTCCCGGTGATGTCACAGAATGACATTATCACGTGAGGATTTTTTGCATCACGTGTGTCGACACCGAGACGACGGTCACTTTTCGAGTTTGATGAGACATCTAAGGCTTTCGCCTTAATATATGGATAAACAGCATCGCGTTTCTAAGTTGTGTGATCAGTTGTTTTCGGAACAAAAACATGGCGTTACGGAAGCCCTCGCGAAGAGACAAAAATCCATCAGCTGCCATTCGGGCGAAATTAAAGCCTTATTCGTTCCAGTATGAAGTACGTTCACAAGGGCAAGAAGAAACGATAAATACCGCTATATAGATGGTGCTATAAAAAATTGCGGGAGACTGGCGTGCGGGCTAAACAGGAACCAGCTAGAGAGTCTCCTCGTAAATCATGTCGGGTGCGGAACGAAGACAGCCGGCGTACACCAGAAATGGGAATTCCTTCCGCATTCCCGCGGATCGTTTGAGGACGAAAGGCCACGCATACATCGGGGTTCCGCCGAAATGAAAACGTTCGCTCCGGTCGCGACGGCACTCCTATGGCGGTCGTCTTTGCCAGTGCTGTGCCCGTATGAGAGCCTGGATTTTAACCCGGCGACAGTTCAATATATTGCGCCGATACAGGGTTGGGGTGGCTCATTCTTGCACTGGACGCGGCCAGGGACATCGGCCGCCTTTTCAGCCTGCGTCCGCGAGATCTACAGCTTAGGAAGCAAGCAGAAACTCCCTGCATGCCACCACACAGCCGGCTGTTGCATTTACTCGGACTTGCACTCGCGCTATGGCTAAAAGCATTTTTAGGAACTTGAGAGAGAGACAGAAATACAAGCGAGGGAAAGGCTGGTAGGTTAACCGGAAATGAAATTCACTAGAGGAAGGGAAGGACGAAAGCAAGATGGAACGAAGAGCAGAGAGAAGAAGCGGGCTTGCACTAAATAAATAAATAAATAAATAAATAAATAAATAAATAAATAAATAAATAAATAAATAAATAACTGTGTGGAACGGAATCATTTTAGTCTGTCTAATAGGCCACTACTCCATAAAATAATACCAATAAATATCAATAACATCAATAAAGCCTTGATAGACTTCTGGTGCGACGACAGTCGTGGTCGGCCTTCTATGGCTGCCTGTTCTGACAGGAGCCTGTCGTCAAGGCGGGCCAACACGGCCACTCGCGGCAGCCTGTGCGCACTGTAGTAAGCACAGCGGCAATCAACATGTTCGATAGCTTACCCGCTGCCGCAGTGATTACAAGCAGCGTTGTTAGTCTTTCCAGCTGAACGTGACGTAAATATCTTTCTATAGAACATCCCGGGAGAGCAAGAGCAACCTCATCGCGACTCGATGCTTGAATGCGGCGCGCAATGGAAGGGGTGCCTCACGGGCCCCTTGCTTTCGTGCGTACACCGCCAACGCCCATTGTCTATCACGTGAACGGTGAACTCCTAAGCAAAGGGACCTTTAAAACTACGATTGGGCGCAGGCTCAAATGAGACGGTCGGCGGCGCTGCTCCCAGTAAGGCACGAGCCGTCTCCAACGGGTCGCACGTGCTGTGTATGCACATTAAAAGCTAATCTTCTTGGTGAGAAATGCTATAGAACTGTAATGTCGGGGACGCTTGTAATGCAGATATGCTGCTCCGCATTACCAGTGTAGTATGTACTTATAAGCGAAATGAAAAATTCATACCCTGCCCGGGAAAGGAGCTGGGGTAAGATACATTCATTCAAGCGTGTACATAACATAAGCAAGCATCACAAACTACCGAGGAACACAGATCGCTTTCGTGGTGTTGGAAGTATTATAGCATGGCTGCTTCAAG
The DNA here is from genome assembly GCF_013339695.2 of Rhipicephalus sanguineus. Classification (NCBI taxonomy): domain Eukaryota; kingdom Metazoa; phylum Arthropoda; class Arachnida; order Ixodida; family Ixodidae; genus Rhipicephalus; species Rhipicephalus sanguineus. Next base: position 269,917,882 of record NC_051176.1, on the reverse strand, counting down.
GTCCGAAAACATGTCGGAAAGCTTTAATGATTGAATATTTCATATAGAAATGTCTTAGCTTACCTGACATCCTATAGTTGTAAATGTTTCTATCAAGTTCATTTAATATTTGTTTATATTCTTTCTTTTTATTATTATTTTCTTTCCTCTCTTCTAGAATCTTTTAATCACATTCCCTATCACTGTACAGAGCAGCATGCCGGTGGTTATATATAGACGCTGGCAAAAAATTTCTGTTTACCCAACAAAGGGTCTCTATATCTATCTCATATTGTACATCGAAGAAAAAGTTATGTTTATTTAAAGTAGATTGCAAAATAGACTTAGTTACTGCAAAACGCGTGCACCAGCACACGTGGTACGTATATACTAAATGTAATGACGAATTGCTCGATGAGTACACCTGACATGGAACAAGGTCGAATACATCGCAATTCATAAACTAAATCAAATGAGCGTTTGCTAAGCTTTGATCCAACAAATGGCGATAAAACCAGTTTATTGGACACAGGTACAGCGCAGTACGAGTGGCGCCCCCTCAGCAGCAACATACGGAATGATATTGCTAGTGGACGTTGAAGAGGCGCATGAAGAACGATGATGACATTTTACGAAGCAATGGTACCTTACTTCTCGTCCTGCTGTGAATCAAGAATACACCCAACACAATTTTTCTTGCTGGATGTTCGCGTAAACGGCAATTCAACTACTGGTTTTACTGCGTCACATGTCACGGACTAAAGTAGCTTCGGTTCTTTTTTTGCCTTTCCTCCCTCCACGAACTGATATGAACAGTCCGTTGCTGCTGACTTCGGTCGAAATTAAAAGAGACCCGTCCTTGCGCATTCTTCAGTTTTGCGGAGACAGCGTACTTCGCGAGGGCAGAAAAAGTTCACCGATTAATTAAGCGCTAGCTTCGATCCCATGCAAAGTTACAAAGTGGACTTTATCGTTGTCTTTTTTTTTCTTTTTGAAAGTCATGGGTCCACACAGGGGCGCGGTCAAAGACCTTCGCAAATCGATAGCGAAGCTTTGGGGCCACCCGGGCACCCACTGCGGCGACGCAGTTCGGGAGCACGCACACACGGGCGCAGAGGCGACTGGAAAGCTGTTCATTTCGGGCACCAACGAAAAATCGGAGAGAAAAAGCTGTGAAAAACTGCGACGATCGCGACTCGAGAGCCTCGAAGCGACTTGTTCTTGCGCTGATTTCGCAAGCCAGCTCGCATCGAGCATCGTTTGCGTCGTTATACGCGGGCCAAACCGCAATCGTGGCGCACTTTATTGAGTGCCTGGAGGAGCCCTACGGCAGCCCGTTTGCCGAACATCGCCCATTTTATTATCATTGCTTCCCTCCGCGCCCCCGCCTTTTCCCCTTTCCCTTTCGTGTCTCCGCGCTTCGCGCGCGCATATTTTCGTTGGCGTAGAAAATTTAATAACCGGCCGCTTGTTTTTGATGCCCCGGTCGATCTTATTGATTCGCCGGTGTTCGAGGGAAGCCACGTGACGCTGTCCAACACCTGGTGGAGTCCCAGCGAACTGCAGGTGCCGACCACTCCCCTTCGCGCTTTTTTTCCGGGCCGCTAATTTAATCAGGCTGATCAGGGCGCCCAGGCTGGCGCCACGGAACGGTCACTGCCTTCAGTCTGTAAATTGTCAGCTGCATTCCAACGCTTGATGAGCGCCCGCTTTTTCGTCTAGTCCTGTACTTCCCGTCCCTTCCGCTCTATTCTGCTCTATTTTTTATTTTAAATTTTGTGACAATCTGCTTTTCTTTTTTCATCTTGAAAGCAGGCACTCCATTCCGCACGTGTGGGTCCAGCAAAATCGGTTCTCTTGTGCATTATTATATTTTAAAAAAAAGTTCATTATTTTATAGCATTGCGCTTTGGTGTCCGATTTGTGTGATAATCTCGCGAATATATGCTAGCATTACGAGGAAACAAAGCTTCTGGGAAGAAGGCGGTGAAACGACAGATGGGGCATTCTATGTTTAACACGCTATATGTCGCTTTCTACGCCTTATTTCTTCAGCCTCTGTTTCCTCGTCTCGCTAACATGTATTAGCACTAGTCGCCAAGCAACTCGCCCACTTACACATTTTTTTTTTCGTGAACTAAGCAGTTAATAATAAAAAAAATAAAACAGCACGAAAGAGTAAAGATTACGTTCTGAGACCAATGGTGTGATGCGGAATCTTGGGAAACACCCATGAAGGGTTTACTGGATTTTCTGTCAACAACGCTGGTCAACATCGCCATATGTTTTTTGTCATATATATATATATATATATATATATATATATATATATATATATATATATATATATATATATATATATATATATTGTAGCGAAGCCTTTGAGTTGAGTAAGGGGTTGCGCTCTCTATAGCCTTCTAGTGGGTCGTCCTCTTGGGCTGTTCCCTCTCGCGCTCTGAGCTCGTGTTCTTGCTTGACTGTCGCCATTGAGCATCGTCGCCGACTGCCGTCTAATAAACACCTCAACAAATTGGTGGAGAGTGCTGTGCTCCCATTCGATGCCCCTGGAGCTACGATCCCGTACCCTACCAACTACCATGCCTCAAGACGCTGCTCAGCAAACGCCTCCTCCAACAACGACCTCCTGCCCCGGTGTCCCCCGCATCCGCGACCCCCCTATCTTCACCGGCGCGGATGGGACCGACGTTGAGGACTGGCTTGCGATGTACGAGCGTGTGAGCGTACCAAACAAATGGGACGAGGCAGGCAAACTCAGCAACCTGGTTTTCTACCTCGCGGGTGTGGCGGGCCTGTGGTACAACAACCACACCACCGAGTTCCCCACGTGGTCTGCTTTCAAGACCGCCATCATCGACGTGTTTGGCCGCCCTGCCCTTCGTAAACTGCAAGCCGAACAACGTTTACGTGAACGAGCTCAGCAGACCGGTGAGTCCTTTACGAGCTACATAGAAGACGTCCTGGACTTGTGCAAGAAAGCCGACGCAGCTATGCCTGAGTCTGACAAGATCCGCAACGTTATGAAAGGCATCGACGACGACGCCTTCACTATGCTGCTCGCCAAGAACCCTCGTACTGTGGCCGAAGTGATCACGCTCTGCCAAAGCTACGAGGAGCTGCGCCGGCAGCGGTTGCTGACCCGTCGACCTGCATCACGCGACGCCGATCTCGCTGGCTTGTCGGCCATTTCTGATCAGTCCGCCTTGCTAGCCGAGATCAAGTCCTTTGTGCGCGAGGAAATTGCCCGCCAGTTCTCCCTACTGGCCTTCCCTCAGCAGCAACATGTTGAACAGCCATCGACCACTCTGCTGCCTCCCTTACGCCGCGCTATTCAGCACGAAATCGCGGAAGTCATGCCGGAATACCACCAGCCCCCTCCGGCGCCTGCACCGCTCAGCTACGCGCAAGTTGTAGCCAGGTCACCCCAAGCGATCTCTGTGGCTGCCCCACTTACTTACGCCGAAGCCGTCGCCAGACCTCAGGCCTTTGAAGCGAGTGTGCCGGCTGCGTTTGCCGACGTCATACCTGGGCCACCGATGCAGCCCATCATGCAGTCGTATCAGCAGACGCCTCGTCCACCGCGTCCTGCGTCATGGATGGGACCTACCCCGACGAATCGATGGCGCACTTCTGACAACCGCCCGATCTGCTTCGCGTGCGGTTGCGCCGGTCATGTTGCCCGCTATTGCAATCGCGTGCAGCCGCCTCGTGTCGGCTCAACCATCACCAGCCAGTCAAGCCGCCCGTATTACGCTTCACCGCCGCCTATGTCACCGTCGTCTCGCTCAGCTCCATCTACACGCCGTTCGCCGTCACCACGACGCCGATCACTGTCACCGATGCGGCCACGTCCGGTCCCACGTGACCAGGAAAACTAGTCGTCGCAGTCCACGAGGCAAGGGCTGCGACGCTGTCGAACTGCGAAAGCCCTCAGAGAAGCCCATCGAACGTGTTAGACGTGTTTGTGGACGGTGTTCGCGCATCTGCCCTTATCGACACTGGAGCCGCCGTATCCGTTATTGACGCCAAACTTAGCCGATTACTGCGAAAAGTGACGACGCCACTTCCCGGGCTCTCCCTCCGTACAGCCAGCGCCCAAAGTATTCACCCTACAGCGGTGTGCACAGCCCGCGTCATGATTAACGAGGCTCTGTACGCCGTCGAATTGATCATCATTCCAGCATGCTCTCACGACGTCATCCTAGGATGGGATTTTCTCTCCCACCACGAGGCCGTGATTCATTGCGCACTAGCCGAAATAGAGCTCTCACCATTCTCTGATCTGACGCCGGCTGACTGTCCATCGTCTGTGAGCAAGGTACTCGTCAAAGACGACACCACAGTGCCTGCAAACTCGTCAACGGCGGTATCCGTCTACTGCGCCAGTCTCTCCGACACCGCTGCACTCCTCTCGCCATCTGACCGTGTTTGCACGAGGAAAGGCTTGCTGGTGCCTTTCGCGACCGTGCAAGTCACTCAGGGCAGCGCGTCAATTTTTGTTATCAACCCATCTCCGTACAGTGTTACGTTGGTGCGAGGAGAATGTCTCGGCAGCGTGGAACCCCTCGAAGACGCACAAGTTATGGACGAACCAGATGACACGCACTGCCCGAACTCCAGTACGCTCAGTGCTGTTACCACGTCTGGTTCATCGCCCGATGATGTATTCGCTTCTTCCATTGCTGACAACCTTACGCCGGTCCAGCGTTCCCAGCTTCTGGGTCTCTTGGAAGAATTTCGCGCTTCTTTCGATGTCACTCAAACTTCTCTCGGCCGCACGTCCACCGTTACGCATCGCATCGACACTGGCGCCCAACCGCCACTGCGGCAACGTCCATATCGCGTATCTCCCACAGAACGCCGCGTAATCAACGAGCAAGTCGACGACATGCTTCGACGCAATGTTATTCGACCATCTAACAGCCCCTGGGCGTCTCCTGTCGTTCTTGTTGCGAAGAAGGACGGTTCTGTGCGGTTCTGTGTGGACTACCGACGGCTCAACAAGATCACTCGTAAGGACGTGTATCCACTACCGCGCATAGACGACGCGATTGACAGCCTACAAGGAGCAGAATTCTTTTCATCCATCGATTTGCGCTCAGGGTACTGGCAAGTACCTATGGCTGATGACGCTCGACCGAAGACCGCCTTTGTCACGCCCGACGGCTTGTACGAATTCAACGTCATGCCGTTTGGGCTGTGTAATGCGCCCGCCACCTTCGAGCGCATGATGGATACTATTCTGCGCAACCTGAAATGGCACACGTGCTTGTGCTACCTCGACGACGTCGTTGTGTTTGCTCCAGACTTCTCCACGCATCTTCAACGCCTCCGGCATGTGTTGACGCGTTTGAGCAACGCTGGTCTGCAACTGAATCTAAAGAAGTGCCGCTTTGCAGCACGGCAGCTCACAATACTCGGCTACGTCGTGTCCAAGGACGGAATTCTCCCCGATCCAGCCAAGCTTCGGGCCGTGACCGAGTTCCCGAAACCGACGTCCGTCAAAGAACTGCGCAGTTTCGTAGGACTGTGTTCCTACTTTCGGCGCTTCATTCGAAACTTCGCGACTATCATATCGCCGCTGACGAAGCTCCTCGGAAGTAACGGGCCCCTCCATTCGTGGTCGTCAGAGTGCGACGACGCTTTCGCAACGCTCCGTCGTTTGTTGACGTCGCCTCCCATACTACGCCACTACGACCCTACGGCCCCTACAGAGGTACACACAGACGCCAGCGGTGTTGGCCTTGGCGCTGTCCTTGCGCAGCGCAAACCGGGGTTCCCTGAATATGTCGTGGCATATGCAAGTCGTACGCTTACTAAAGCCGAGACCAATTACACCGTCACCGAAAAGGAATGCCTGGCGATCATCTGGGCCCTTACGAAGTTCCGACCCTATTTGTATGGTCGCCCATTTGATGTCATCACCGACCATCATGCACTATGCTGGCTGTCGTCATTGAAGGATCCCTCAGGCCGCCTCGCCCGCTGGGCACTTCGCCTACAGGACTACGATATCCGCGTGCTGTACCGCAACGGACGCCAGCATGCTGACGCCGACGCCCTCTCGCGCTCGCCCTTGCCTGACGACAATACCCCATGCTCGTCACGTAACATTATTGTTTCTTCCATCGACGTTCACACCATCGCTACCGAACAGCGCAAGGATAAATGGATCGCCTCGCTGATAGACTTGCTCACTGATCCGTCGGCAACACCAACCACTCGCGCGTTGCGTCGTCAAGCCCACCATTTCGCCATTCGTGACGATCTACTGCACCGACGCAATTACAACGCCGATGGCCGCCAGTGGCTACTTGTGATACCCCGCAGTCTGCGTTCTGAAATATGCGAGTCCTTCCACTCTGATCCACAATGCGCGCACTCTGGGGTATCCAAAACTTACCACCGCATTCGACAACGATACTTCTGGCGAGGGATGTACCGCTACGTGCAGAAGTTCGTTCGCTCCTGCCTCGATTGCCAACGCCGAAAACCTTCAACGCACGTGTCACCCGCTGGTCTACAACCATTACCTTGCCCTAACCGTCCCTTCGGGCGCGTGGGCATCGACTTGTACGGACCACTTCCTCTGACATCGGCTGGTAACCGCTGGGCAATCGTCGCTGTTGACCATCTAACGCGATACGCCGAAACCGCCGCCCTCCCAGCGGCTACAGCGCGCGACGTTGCCTCCTTCCTGCTACACCGATTCATGCTGCGTCACGGTCCACCCCAGGAGCTTCTCAGCGATCGAGGGCGTGTCTTCTTGTCGGAAGTCGTCGAAGCCATTCTCAAAGAGTGCCATGCTGTTCACCGCAAAACTACTGCTTACCACCCGCAGACGAATGGCCTAACCGAACGCTTTAACCGCACGCTCGGCGACATGCTCTCAATGTACGTCGCCGCCGATCACACAAATTGGGATGACATTCTGCCCTTCGTCACCTACGCCTATAATACCGCCCCTCAAAGCACAACTGGGTTTTCACCCTTCTTCTTATTGTACGGAAGGCACCCGTCGCACACCATCGACACGATACTCCCATACAAGCCGGATTCAACTGAGTGTGCGCCTATTTCTGACACAGCCAGGCTTGCGGAAGAGTGTCGCGAGCTTGCCAAGACTTTTACAACGCAGGAACAAGAGCGGCAGAAGAGCATTCGCGGTGGCACCACCACTTCTGAGTCCACGTTCCTCCCTGGAGCACTCGTATGGCTCTCGGTCCCTACCACTGCAACTGGCCTCTCTTCAAAACTACTGCCGAAATACGAAGGCCCCTATCGGGTCGTCGAGCGCACATCCCCGGTCAACTACGTGATCGAACCCATCGAACCATCTTCGGACATGCGCCGTCGAGGGCGCGACATAGTCAACGTGGAGCGCCTCAAGGCCTACTATGACCCACTCATAGTGACGAGCTGTTAGGTCGCCGGACGGCTCCCTTTTCGTACCCGGGGAAATTGTAGCGAAGCCTTTGAGTTGAGTAAGGGGTTGCGCTCTCTATAGCCTTCTAGTGGGTCGTCCTCTTGGGCTGTTCCCTCTCGCGCTCTGAGCTCGTGTTCTTGCTTGACTGTCGCCATTGAGCATCGTCGCCGACTGCCGTCTAATAAACACCTCAACAATATATATATATATATATATATATATATATATATATATATATATATATATATATATATACTATATATATTGTAATGACGAAGAACGGCACCGTGGTTTGGGCGCTCGCACGCGCTGAATCGGGTAGCGCGAAGTAGAGAAGGACGAAGCTTAGAAGAATAGAACAGCCGGCCCGCAGCAAGGGTGCTGTCTTTGCCTCTTCTTCCTTATATATATATATATATATATATTATATATATATATATATATATATATATATATATATATATATATATATATATATATATATATATATATGACGCACCCGCTTCAAAACTGGCCAACCTCTACGTGTTTCGGATACGTTCTGTTCTGAATTCAAAAAATTTAATTTCAAAGAAAAAATAAAACGTACTTTCTGAATTTTTCTGTTTAATTTCTTCGCTAGAAAGCCAGGTGCCCTTGCCCTTGGAAACTAGCGAGCAATTTCTACAAACAATGAGAGCCACGCAGGCCATTTCTACTTCACTTTCATGCTCAACGGTGATTCAGCGTTTCTATTGGCCCAAATCTAGCATTTCAAACAATAAGAAGAAAACCTCAACGAGCACTTCGTGTCACGATAACTCCAAGATAAGATTTTATGAGCTTAATTTTTTTTTTAAAGCTGTCGAAGATGGTCATCTATCTTCCGGTCGTATAGCGACCGCCCAACAACATTCCAGCGACTGGATGCGCGTGCGACAGCAATTTTTTGACAGTTTTCACTCTCTGCGGTGAACACAGCTATATGACAAAAAACACAGTGTACCGGGTCTCAGTCAGTTACGCTGACGACGCGAATACGGGCTGTGAGAAGAATATGAGATTGTGAAGAACATACATAAAAAAGTCAGGTTTCAGTTTTCACGCACCTGTCAAAACAACCGTTGCAGACTTTCCTCAGAAATTCCCGTCTGTACACAGTCATAGCCCCCGCTCTCGCTCTGTGTGCGTGTGCGTGTGTGCGTGTGTGTGTGTGTGTGTGTGTGCGCGCGCGCGCGTTTTTTTCCCTAGTGTTCCACTGAGGCGCTGGCAATATCTAAACATTCCGAGCGTGCTTCTGATACGACGTTTGCAAAGTGGTGTCCTTCCCTTCACATTCGAATGGGTGTTATATAGGTTTTTTTCCAAGAACGATCTCGTGGTGTTTTTTTTCTCTTTCTGCGATGAAAAGCGGAGCGGTATGGCAGCGCGGGACAAGGCGCTGTCTGTCGGAACGTAGCTCTTGTCGCGTCATGCATAGTTTCAGTGCCTTGGCGTGGGCAGCTGCACGCGCAGCGCGAAGTGTAAGAGAACCATCAGTCGCGACTGTTCGTCTTGCTGCCTTATATATATATATATATATATATATATATATATATATATATATATATATATATATAGCAGCACCAAATGTAGTGCGACACATTTGAGAAGAAAATTGTTGTTTCTTCTATCATTGGAGAAGGATCAATGTTCCTCTTTTTTGAATCATTCGTGTCTATGGAAAGCGTGTACATAAATGTCGTGTTCTGAAGCTATCAGAATTTTCTAACGCATCAAAAACCTGTCGTGCTGCGTGAAATCGCTCACTGTCCATACGTCTGCGCTGCGTAGGCATCAGTGTGGCTGATCTTCGAATTCTCTTTTTCGCTATCGTTTGGTGTATATCCTTCCGCAATACATGAGAGCTGGGAGACATTCGTACAGTCCTCGCTCATGTACACAAAGCTGCTGTGAACAATGATAAGACATTACTACTGTTTGAAATTGTGCACAACGTAACTAGATGTCACGGAGAAGCGCGAGAAGTGGCAAAAAAAAAAAAAAAAAACCACGGCTGATCCCTCCGTCGTAGAAATCGGTATAACACGAAAGGGAAACGTTTCTTCACAGAAGTAGTGCTTATTGTGTAGTGATATATGAGAGCTTGTACAATGTCTATTCGTGTTTGGCAGCTATAGTACCGTTTGACGGGGATGCATCCATGTTGACGCCTAGTGGCATGTCTCCATCGCGACGACTAACGCCCATGATCACGATTAAGCCGTTGTGGTAGCTGAAGTTGTGAACATGACACAGCGAATCGTGAATCCCGCGTAAAGATGACACCAACAAGCTCATAATCAACACTGGCACCCGGTATGCATTTCTTCAAAACGTCGTCAATTAAGGAGAGAAACGGCACGGTGTGCGCTTTCTAGTAATGGGTGACCTACGCCTGTGCTCATGCATACACTACCACACTGCGCTTCAGCAACACGGGAGGCAGAGATCCGTAGCTTGCGCCACAGACGCGTGCGTACCGCTGGCCTCTGTCTCGCTCCACCAAGGCACGACATTCGCCTGTCGAAATCGTGTGTCCTTTCTGCAACGCGTATTGCAGCAGTTTTGTTAGTCGGTGCTCTCGAAATCGAAGTAGACGGCGGCGGAGAAATCCCATTGGTGCATCTGTGAGCTACTCGATGAGCCGGCGCACGCTAACACGAAGCGAAAGGCAAAGAACGTAACTGCGTCTAGGGTGCCTCGGCGACGTCAGCGCGGCCAGTGTCCCTCGCGGGTATCGAGACGCTTTAACCATCGCCTCCGATATCGCGCGCAATCTCGGAGCAACCGCCAGTAAGTGTCGATCGTGACGCATTACGTCTTTTCACCTCTCACAGACGGCGGCACCACCACACCCCGCTCCGCCCCGCCTACCTACACTGCCAACAGAGAGCACCGTGCGAGAGAGAATGTGTGAAAGGTATAAGACGCGTTCGTGAAGCTTCCGCCAAATGTCAAGGTAGCTTAGTCGGTTTAGCCTCGGGCGTTTACCGTCGCGGCCGCAAGGTGTTGGGTTCGATTCCCAGCGGCGAATCTCTTTTCTTGTTTTTTTTCTTTCTCACCCGTTGGCGTCCATTTTATCAACGTCATATCCGTAACGGATGTACATGGTGGACCCCGGCATAAAACACTTTCGTGTTAAAAGACGAACGTTGTTTAGCGTATAGCTTTACGCTTGTAGGAAAACTCGGCAAAGCGCGGTTGCAATTTTTTTTTCTGGTTATGTCCCGTTCTCTGTCTCGCAGCACGCGAGTATTTAGTAGAATAAGCATAAATGGCTATAAGTACCCTAGTCCACAAAAGTTAGATTTTCCTGGGCGCATGAAATTTTAGTAACGGAAAGTTATGTTCAAGCAATCTTATGCTTTACAACCTAAAATGCTCTGTTCACGGGAACCACTTGTCATCAACAGCCCCATTCTACACGCAGCTTGTCGTGGCCATCGTGTCTCTCTCTTCATATTGGTCTGCCCACGCCGCAGCACACTTGCTTACTTCGCAAGCTCACGTTTTCTGCTATTCATATTGCCCATAAAGCTGTCAGCCTTACATTGTATAGCATTCTAATTTGTTGCTATCGCATTCATTGCTTCACCCTTGCGGCGAAACTGTAACTTTTTTAGCGTTAGCTACACTTGCCTAGCCGAGCCAGTTTCGCGTGGCTCCTCAAGAGCCGTGCTGCGCATGCGCGAGGATCAGTGATGTCACACAGCTGGCGCATCGGAGCCGGCACCTCCCGCGCACTCCGCCGCTGCCGCGCGCGACTCGCTGCCGCCGGTGTGCCCTTTTCAGAGGAGTGATGTCGTAGTCGAGGTATATAGACGTACTGGCGCCGGCGCGCGCGCAGCTATTCGCCTTCGCTGTGCAGTCGCCGTCTGACACTGCACTGGAGCCGCTTGATAGCGCCTCTGACTGGCGTTTTCCAGTGTGGTTTAGCCATGGAGAAGGAGAGCGCAAATGCCGCTCAACGGCGCAGAAGAGCGGAGAAGCTTAACTCATCGGATTCCGAAGTAGTTTCCTGGCAAAATAAATATACATTTGCCACATAATATGTATACCATGTGTGTGTCATTGGAGCAGCAGTAAGCATGATAATCAAGCTAATCCTAGACAATAAGCATGATAATCAAGCTAATCCTAGACAATCAGGAAAGCTAAGAACAATCAGCTGAACCTTTGCTAACGCTACGTTATCCTGGCATAGCCGAGCTAATCCACTGCAACATTCTTTTTTAAAATAACGTACATACTTTGAAAACAATTGTAATACAACACTAGGTGCGCTGTGCTGTGGTTTGCACGCCCACTGGTTAAACGTTTCATGCGTGGGGCTTAGGCAGTGGCAATAAGCTTCGCGCGTTTTGCGTTGGTGTTAGCCGTAACCGTTCGTAATATGATGCACAGGGAGATAGATGTAGGGGGACCGAAAGATTAAAAAAGGAATCGAGCTCATTTATTTGGTATGATACCGCTTTCTGTGCAGCTATAGTGATCCTGCCTGTCTCGCGCAAGATTACCTCGGCTGATTATTCTATTTGGTGGTTGTCCGCGCCATAGTTCGGCAACGTTCCACTCTCCACAACTTAAAGGTCCTACAAAAGCTTGTGCAATCTCCAACAACCTTGTAAATGTTTGTTTTATCTATCTATTTCCTCGCGTGCACGATTTAGTGGATGTTTTTTTTTCGGTGTCCTTTTGTCGCTGTCTTGTCGTCTCCATATTCATTTAAACGAGAGCAGAGTAGCAAACTGGACGCTCGTCTTTTCAACGAGCGTCTGGTTTGCTACTTTCATTTGCATATGTGAACAACCCCGTGGGAATATTTACAAACTGCGTATGAACAGTGTGCTAGTTCTTACCTTTATTTTGAATTAGCATTTTTGACTAACAGTAAAATTGCTAACAATATATTAACAATTTGAATCACCAATGGGAAGTCTTTGATAAGATAACGTGGCCCAAGAGCTCTGATACGCTTGAAATAAAGCAAGAAAATACCGTAATTTCGATAATACTTTTGGATAATTGGCACGACGTGACACAGCGTGCACCGCCGTAACGTACCATGCCTGCGTAAGCCATCTTCGTCGCGCGAAAACATAGAATACAATTTATCGTGCGTTGTTTTCGGTTGTGCGATATATCTAAACTGACTAAACGCTTTTGAATTATAGTTACATTCACAAATGGAGGCAACTATAGAGAAATGCTGAGACCCCTCTGAATACTCGGTCCCCCATTAGCTCTGTCCCCTCCGCGAGGGGGAGCTGGCTCTAGTGCCTAGTTTCTGTCTCCGCCCGATTCTTCCCCTCCCTTTAGAGCAGTGAGAAGAGCGTCCGGCTGTTATGCTACAGAGGCAGTTATTTTTCTTTTTTTTTTCTTTTTCTTCCTTTTCTCTGGACACGTCTCAGCTCCCTCTCCTCCCTTGGACGAGCAAGACGGCCGGCCCAAGTGGCTTCCCTAGGCGCATGGGAAGTCCACCTTCGCGGGGTCCCTTCCGCAGGTGATGAGGGCAAATAAATCGCCGTTCCGCGGGAGCAATAAAGATGCTTTAACTCCTCCGCAGACTGCAGCACGCGTATCGCGGGGACTGGCGAGAATAAAAGTGCTCCCGCGGCGATCAATTCCGGCACCATGGTACTAGAGAGAGCGGGCACTCCAGAGCCGCGCTGGGGACGCTGGTTGCCGCATTCCTTAGCGGAGGAGCTGCTCCCAAAGGTGCGCGAGATACTGGGACCACCGGGGCCGCCGCGTTATGGATTGAGGCTCGAGGAGGCGGCTGCGGGCTGACCGCTGGCCGCGGTGGCGGTTCATTACGGGACCCGTTGAGGGCCGTCCTCAGGCGGCGCTCCGGGCCGAGTTATGGAGAAGGGGGGTTGGGGGTGAAGCGGACTTCGTATGCTTGTTTATTTGCGCAAACGACGCGCGAAGTCGTCGCCGCTTTTGGCTTTAGCGGCAGACTCTGGGCCACTCGAGTGCGCGGATCTGGTCGCTGGCTGCCTACGCTTTTCGCGAAGGGTCTCCCAAAGTGGCATGCCCGGCGAGTTTCGCAGAAGTTCAACAAACAAGCGAACACGTGCATAGTTGTTCGCAAAACAACCAAGGGAAAAAAAGCTTGTATGTATGAAACGGCCGCGAGCGCATCATGAGCGTGGCACGTAAATCATGTCACACATGACTTGCCTATCATGATTTTCATGTTACCACCTCTCATTTACGTTCGTCATACAGGCGCGTCGCGCAATACCAATTTTGGCGTATATCAAGCTAGTGAAACGTCCGCGAATGCACCATGAGCGTGGCATGTAAATCATGACATGCATGTCATGGTTTTCATGTTACCACCTGTTATTCGTGTTCTTGATACAGTCACATCGCGCAATACCAATTTTGGTGCATATCAATCTAGCGAAATGGCCGCGAGCGCACCATGAGCGTGCCATGTAAATCATGTTCTACATGACACGCATGTCATGATTTTCATGTTACCACCTCTAATTTACGTTCGTCATACAGTCGCGTCGCGCAATACCAATTTTGGTGTATATCAAGCCTGCGATACGGCCGCGAATGAACCATGAGCGTGGCATGTAAATCATGACATACATGACATGCATGTCATGGTTTTCATGTTACCACCTCTAATTTACGTTCGTCATACAGTCGCGTCGTGCAATACCAATTTTGGTGTACATCAGGCCCGCGAAACGGCCGCGAGTGTGTCATGAGCATGACATGTAAATCATGACGTGCATGACACGCATGTCATGATTTTCATGTTACCACGTGTCAGTTATGTTCGTCATGTCGAAATGTCTCGTCAAACCAGTTTTCGTATATATCCATTCATTTAAACGGCCGCGAGCGCCCCGAGACCATGTCATGTAAATGATTTCGCACATGACATGCGTGTCATGATTTGCGCGTTAGGACCTGTCATTATGTTCGCCATGAATTCTTGTCACGTCATACCAGTTTTGGTATATATGAAATTAACGGAATGGCCGCAAGAGCCCCAAGGCCGTGGAATGTAAATCATGCTGTTCATGACATGCATGTCATGATTTTCATGTTATGACCTGTCATTTATGTTCGTAATACGGTCATGGTATTCCATACCAATTTTGGTATACATCCGATTAACGAAACGCCCAGGAGAGCACAAAGTCGTAGGCGGCTAGATAGATAGATAGATAGATACGCTCAAACTCGCTGAAGTTCGCTAAGAAATGCTTCGCATTTAATAATAGCACTGAAATAGAACTGTTACATTACCTCCTTTACGCGCCTCGATAGCCTAGTGGTTATGGTGCTCGACTGCTGACCCGAATGTCACGGGATCGAATCCCGGCCGCGGCGGCCGCATTTCGATGGAGACGTAATGTTTGAGGCTCGTGTACTTAGACTTAGGGGCACGTTGAAGATGGTCTAAATTTTCGGAGCCCTCCACTACGGCGTTCCTCATAATAATATCGTGGTTTTGGGACGTAAAAGCCCAACAGTGATTATATTATTACATTACCTCGTTGCCCCGGTGCTGGTTTTCTTCAGGCGCTGAAATATATCGGGAACCATGTATCTCGTGCAACAAGGGTTCTGAGCTGAACAGTTGTCGGTTTACACTCATTATAGTGAAACAGTGCAAACGACGGCACAGTAACACAAGGCATTGTCAGCGCCTGTCCTGTTCATGCCCGCCCCTTGTCTTATCCGCCGTTTATCATCACGACGGCGAATCGACTTGTCTGTTCAGCTGTTTCACCATAATAAATCAGACACGCCGGTTTCGAAGGATGCTGTAAAATAATCTGACTCATAAGAATGCACAAACGGAGAGCACGGCGATGCAGCATGCAATGGCATTCTCCGTGCGTTCTCTTATCACTTTCTGCCATTGCCGCATTCCTGCACCTTCAAAATTTTCTTCACGTGACAGTACCCGAAAACCCCGTCGTTTTGAGTGTTGGAATAGAGCTCACGTTGGGCAAGCATCCTCTGTTTCGCTGTTGTTCCGCGTGCCACCGCGGCTTTGCGGTGCCTCTTACGACGACCGCGGCACGTGAGCACGTCGATGCGCGGCTTTTTCGCGAGGCCGCTCTCAAGCATCGACCGTCGCTCGAACGCTGCACGCGCACCGCGCATCCCGCGTGTAATGCGCATTTCAGCGGCGCGACGCACTAATTGAACCTTGCGGAATATCGTGCCTAGCATGACTCGGGTAACAAAACGAAGCATGTCAGGCAGGAACTAAAGGCTGCAGGTATGAAAGCAACGTGGTTGAAAGGCAACCTCTGATTGCTCGTCGCAGCACTTAAGCCCAAACCCCAAGACTTGGAGGCTGCAGAGTTCTTCGCACTCGGCAACAACAAGGCGCGGCAACAACAACGTTCGTTCAACGACGTGTGCCCTGCAGTCGAATTCACGAGGATGCTATGAATGATACCATTTCCCAGGGAGGTAAATGAACAACAACAAAAAAAGAACATCACCAGGCTTGATTGATTTTCTGACATATACTGTTGCGCTTCCAAGCTCGAGGACGATGGTTCGATCCCGGCGGCCGCATTTCGATGGGGACAAAATGTGAAAACGTTCCCGCGATAATACACATATATACGTATATGCACGTAAAAAAAGGGATATCTACAGTCAAAACTAATTCTAATTAAAGCAAAGATCACACACACACACACACATAATATATATATATATATATATATATAATATATATATATATATATATATATATATATATATATATATATATATATATATATATAAAGAAGCGAAGACGAAGAGTAAAGCGCCGCAGTATAAATGTTGTTGGCGAACAAACCGAACAGTTGTTAGTACCCTTTATTCAGAAGGTCAGAAATTGACAACATTCTGATGGTTGTTCTTCTTCACCTTCTAGTTCTTCGTCTCTTTCTTTCTGTTTCTGTTTCTACAATAAAGAAGAGAGACAGCCAGACAGGTGGAAAGAAACAATAATATGTAGCTGACATTATTCGCTTGTGTGCCGCGCAGCAATTATTGACAACTAACAACATAGTCTGCATACAGTAATGCCTGCAGTAGCATAATGGTGCTTTCTGTGGAGGTTAGTGTCTACAGTTTCGTCTTACATCTTGCTGCGTTTCGAGAGTGTGGCGAACACCTGTTTTTTTTTTTTTAATAAAGTCCACATTTCTGTCTCTCTGCCTTCAGCGGGCCGGAGGCTTTGCGGTATTTGACAGTGAAAAGTGATATGTTAACGAAGATGGTATCACGCACCCCTTCCTTTCAGTTGTATTTCAAGGAATCCCGTAATGTTCTTGGTTCCGCTTTCATTTTTAGGTGCCATACCAAAGATATCTAAAAAAAGATGGCCGATCCCTCTGTCATAGGGATCGGTATAACACGGAAGTGAAACGTGTCGTCACAAATGTAGTTGATTGTTCATAGTGGATTGGTATATGAGAGCTTGTACAATGTCTACTGTTGTTTGGCAGATATAGCACCGCTTGATGTGGATGCACTCACGTTGACGTCTAGTGGCACATCTCCGTACCGACGACGTAACGCCCATGATCATGATTTAACCCTTGCGGTAGCTGAAGTTCTTAACATATGTACGTGGACACCGCGTATGGGGAATCCAGCACAAAGATGGCATTAACAAGCACATAATAAGCACTGATACTCGATATGCACTCCTTCAAAGCGTCGTGAGACGCGAAGAGAAACGGTACGCGCGTCGCGTCTTCACTCTAGCCTCGCCGTTAATTCTCACAGGGCGAGCGGGGAACGCGGTGCGACAGCCAAGCGAACGTCGGAGAGCTATTTTTCGATATGGATGGATGCTATGAGCGAGGCTTGACCTAAAGCCGTCACCTCGCGGTGCGTTATAGCGTTGACGAAAATTACACTTCTATCGGAAACGCGCCGAATGGGACAGTCGCAGCAACGGCGCGTTTTTTTTGTGTTATTTTTTTCGAGCCTGGTGGTACACATGTCACCGCCCCGGTAAAAGGGGACGCTCATAGCATCCATCCATTCATCCAAAAGCACTGTGAGGGGAAAATGTGAAAGATAAAAGTTAAACTTTAGAAGGTTTAAAACTGACCCGACGTTTCGGGACCGATTCGGTCCCTTCCTCAGGGGTGACTGTTCGGCCGGCTCCGAAGCTAGCGAGTTTCTTTGGTGGTGTCCCCCTCTCCATTGTCCTTCTTCCCGCCGTTCTTGTTGCCAATTTTTCACCCAGCCAGACAGATCTCTGTCGAATATGTTCACAGAAAGATAAAAGGCACGTTCATGTAGCCTCCGTATTGTGCTTGGCGGTAGCTCTGTGGGCTAAACGTTCTTCGGCCATCGTCGCGGACCGAGAGGTCATGGGTTCGGCTCCTGCCAACAGAACTTTTTCTAAAAAGTTTTTTTCTTTGCCATCTGATGGCGTACATTTGGTGACGTAATTTCGTGACGGAAACACGTCATGAATGTCTTTGTGGACCCTTAACACGTTCGTGTTAAGAAAAGAAGTAACGCATCCAAGTACACGGAGTTTACCTTGTAATTTCGAACACAAGGGTTCAAGATCACGCTTGCATTCTGTGCGTGTGTACAACTCCGCCTCGATCTCTAAAAAGAAAAGTATGAGTGGAGGTTACAGCATTCCCCGAACGGGCAGAGCTTATAGTGTTGAGACCGAACCGCCTTGCGCCACTCTGCGCGCACTTGTTGAGCTTACTTCGCAATATGGCAGGATAAACATATATATTTCAAACCGCTCGCACATTCAAGCACTTCTCTCTTTCTTTCAGCCTCTTCGTAAAAGGTGAATGTACTAATACGCAACGCGTTCTCTTCAGAGCGTGTACGTGAGGCCCGTAGCAAACGCATGTTGTATCGGTTTTTCTTGCGCACTAGTACTGCGTGTCCTCCTGAGCAGCGCGTTACATGCTCCAGTGGGCATGCGTATGCACCGCACACGAGATCCAAGTTCGGGCGCAGAGCTTCGGCGTACGCGTTGAGTAAAAAACGCCGCCAGGCAGTTCCCTTGCTCGCCAGACCATGCACCGCTATATATCCGGAGCACGGTTGCTCGGAGGCGCATCCCCGCTACTATCAAGGAAAATCAAAACGGAAATTGAGTTTTCATATCGCAGCTCGTGTAACCGGCCTCTCGTTCGTGCCGCTTCTTTCTTCTTCCGCTTTCCGCCCCGACTTTTCCGCGCCACACGCGGAGTCCCCGTTTTGAAACTGCCGTTCGTCGCCCACCTGCGCTTCTTCATTATACTAAAAGCTTTATTCCATCAACATTGCGCGGTTGCTGGCGCCAGGTACGCCGGATGAGCGGCCGGCATGACTCCATCGTGTGCGCTCGACTGTTTGCTCAGCGAGCCCAAATAAAAGCGTTTCTCGGAGAGAGGAACCGCGCGTTCGATGGGCACGTAGACAGCTCTGCCAGCCCTTCTGTTCTTGACCCAATTTCTCGGGCCCAATTCGAGCGAGGAAAAAAAATAAATCGCGGGGAAATGATAATTCAAGATGTGGGGCAGGTTGAGCAACGTGCGCGCGACTTCTCCCTCGCTACCTTTCCGCTGGAGAAAATGAAAGTTTGCTGTTCCTTTCTTCCCTCGGCGAGATCGGTAATTGGATCGTCCCAGATGTGTCCGTGTTTAGCTAGTTCAGCGTGCGTGTTAAATAAAGGCGGCTTCTCATGTTTTGCCAGCTGTACGCAAACTGTTACACTCCCTGAGAGGTACCATAAAGGTTCGCGCGAAATGTGACTAGCACCTAATTTGCCGCTTTCATTATGACAATCTACACTACCTTGCGATAATCGACGCGCCACTGTGTTGATAAGCTTCGAGGCGGGAACCGCTTATCGTGTTCCTGAATGACCTTTGAGACGTGCGATGTCCCGAATACACTACAAGGAAAATTTTTGCTGGGGAAAGCCTGCAGACTGGTTGTCTCTCCGTCTCTTCTTTTCTTTTTTTTTTTATTATTTTACGGTTCTTGAAGCTGCTGCTTCTTGAGCGATAGGAACAGCCGCCTCTTACACAATCTGTAACGTTAAATGAAATCATTCACAATGTTTCGCATACGTCAACACCTCCACCTCCCCACCCCCTTCCCCGCCGATGCTTGCATTTGCTTTTATTATAGATTAAAGATGGTATATCTGTTCACATTTATTATCTTTCTGCGCGATATACGAAGAAACAGGCCAGGGCGAGTCATCGCTGCACCTGTCGTTATGTTGGTGTTCACTCGTCACCAATTCGCCTGTCTGTGGCGACCAAAGGCACCGCAGAGTTGGGTTTGGAATAGCAGCCTCGACAGCATTCTAAGTCGAATGTGCTGATCAAAATGGCTCCAAGTATAGTTGCGTGTTTCGAGCAACCGTTTGCTCATAATATATAGGCAGTGCATTCAGAGGCCACTCGCAGAACGTCACATAACTCATAATTCATGACTTCGGGCGAGTGAAGTTTTTTTTTTTTTTTTACAGCTGTAGTTTTGTGCAAAAAAGGAAAAACAAAACGGACTATACAAGGCAAGATGATATGTGTTCCATCAATATCCGAAAGGAATCCGACGTCCGCTTATAGGAAATCGGGTCGGTGTGTAGGCGTGAATGCGCGCTATGGCTGGAACGATTTTCAGCGGAGGGCAGCTATGATGAATTGGGTGCGGAGAGCCACTGACAAGGAGTCTGACAACAGGGAGCGAGAGCGGTGGAGCACACGCCACGTTCACGCGGACGAGAACGTTTCGCCATACCGGCCCCGCTCCCAGCGCTAACACTGCCGCACAACGTGCCAGAGCTACCTGTTCGCCTCAACACTGTACCAATGGAAATACCTAGCTGATACCGCGACTATACTCGGGTACAAGTCAAGAAAAGGCGGCTTTTCGCCGCCAAAGCACCCCCCCTCCAGCCAATGGCGTCGCCATGTCATGGTGACGTCGTGGCCGACCGCCTTCGCGCCGCGGTTACGAGAGGAATCAAAAAGCGTGTTCTTCCGCGCTTACGGACCTCAACCAAAATGGCCGCCTCCGCTATTCGCGACAATCCATCGGCGTCGTCAGTGAGATCGCGCTCTCGCAAGCTGACTTTAGAGCCGTTCATTCGTGTCCCAATTTGAATACCACGAAAAGCCTCGTTAGTATGTTGTGTGCAGTGTTCGGTAACAACGATCGCAGTGGTGTTTCGTCTGCTGCGTAAGGGCACGGCGCCGCATAGAAACAGCGGCCGATGCGCATACTGGAATATTTGCGCCGTTGATCGGCGCTTCAATACCCTGTGTGACACAAAAACGGTCGCCATCATCATCTTTGGGTGTTCCGTCTTGAGCGTGAAGTGTTGCGCGTTCTGCCGTTTTGTCCCTTCTGCATCTGTGGTGCACGTTGCATCACACACCTCTTGTCACCCCAGTGACTGCGACAGGTGGTGATAACTTCTTATTTATTTCTCATTGATTACGCCAGTAAGTTTACGAAGCTTGGGGTGCAAGCGCTGCCTGTAGGCGCAAAGGGGTCGGCCGCGACGTCACGTTGACGCAGCTACACCATTGGCTAAAGGGGGGTCCTTTGTCGACGAAAAGCCGCACTGCTCTTGACTTGTAACTTAGTATAGTTGCCACATTGTGCGTAGATCGCATGCCGACTGTGATGTCTGCGGGACCACTGTATAATCGTCGCACTGACATAGCGTTCGGGCTTACGTGCGTTGAACTGCAATTTTGATTCCCGCGTATAAACAGATCTATCACATCGAGACGCTACTTCTTCACGACTACCGAGTGTATATACGGTATCCCTGTGCACTAATGTTTCCTAATCTAAAATTTCGAAGACGGGTATTTTCACTGTGCAATCGAACTCACCGTCTTCTTTAACCGCGGACTTCCTACGCGCGTTAAGGGTGTGATAACACGCTAATCTTCAGAAAGACAGCACATAAACAGCATATAAAGACAGAATATAAACATACATCTGATCATGCGCAGTGACTCCGTCTAACAGGAAAAATTTATCTACAATTCACTTTTCCCTCTCACAATCCTGAAACCAGTCCCTGTGTTCTTTTTTTTTTTTTTGCGCTCTTCCTCAATGCATTCATACAAACTTTCCTTTCCTTACTACTATGATCAGACGTTGTCCATCTCTATCCGACCTCATTCTCCACACTACGGTACACCAGCTAATCTGGGTTTCTGAGTGTGTGGTATCTCAGAACCACAAGATGGCCAACGTCTCAACAGGTTTCCCTTAGAAAATGTTATCGGAACCGATAGAAATGTCTAGACGTCCAAGGCAGTCTTCTTTATGGCGCTTTCAGAATCTGTCCCACCGAACATCGCGTGCGCGAAACATCGATTTCTACCTATTCGGCGACAACGTTTCTTGGCAGTGAAAGGAGACCTACGAGGCAGTGCTCCTGCGCATGTGCCGCTTGACCGAGGATACATTGAATGGACTACATTTCTTTGCGCATACGATTTTATTTTAGGCTTGTTTAGTTTGCTTCTTGTGCAGGCACGTGCAGAAAAAAAAGGAAGTTCACTTACTTATTTAGGCCTCGTCGTGAGCGTTTTTTTGGTGCTACTTAGGCGTACCTCAGACAAACTGGCGGTTGCAGAGATTGTTGTACCGATTGCCAATTGCCATAAAAGATGCTCACTCGACCAGCATCAGGCAGCCAGGCAAAACAAGCGGGCGGTTTCACATAAGTAATATTAGGAGGACCGAACGCGTCATAACTTATACGCCATATTTCTTTTGCACCACGAGTGCGTAGAAAACATGAGAAGAACCCAAGCCTTCCAAAAACCAAGATATCTGTACTTCGATGCTCACAGTCTAAGCGCGTAATATATACCATGAAAACGTAGTTAGCGCCTGGATATTTTTGTAATTTTATCGCGTAGCTCCCTAAACGCAGTGGTGCTCATATAATCTGCCAGATATACTATATTTTTAACTGCATAGTAAGACCACGAGTGACTAAGTACATAGGTTCCGCAGCTTTCGAAGCATTACCAAAAAAAGCTGTCACAGAAAAGTAATGCATTTTTCGTGTTTGCGGAAGGACGAGGGAGGTTGCAAATCTTTGAACTTCTGCTTGCAAAGTATTGCGCATTTAGAAAAAAAATATTTCTTTATTTCAAGGATTTAGTGCAGATTTCGCAAAGGATTGAAAAGCTGGAGCCAGTGCAAAGAAAAGTGATATGCCAAAACGATTTCATGACGACGCACCGTTCACGCAGATCAAGTAGCTGCTGCGAAATTATAGAGTGTCAGTACATCTTGCGACAGGCAGGCGTACACCTTATACACGAAGGTCATTTTCTGTGAGCAGCGCTGAACGTTCTGTTTACAAGAGCCTTTGAATGGAACGCAAACACCACAGAGCGCGTTTCTCTAAAAGGAAACCTGAAATTCCTTGGCTCGCAGCGAGGAAATGTCTTGTACCGAATATAGCAAAAAAAAAAAAGAAAAAAAAAGAACGCGCCACGGAGCGTTTCTCCATCTCCTGTATCGACAAAACGAGGCATGCGTGTTTTGTACGTATACATTCGAAGTGTAAATCTTGTACCCATTCGAAGAGACTGTGTTTGCAGCGCCCGAATGGTTTCGCCACTGTTTTCCCGAGTTCGTTGTGTACGATCGGGTTACTGTAGCAGCCAACCGCACTCCTCTTCGTTTCGTTTTTTTTTTTTCCCTCAGTTTTCACCGCTGTACATTCCTTTGTTTGAGAATTTCACTTTTCGCCTCGCTACATGTTCGGCCTGTTGAAACGAGGAAGGGTAATCCGTGGTGCTACAGCTGAAATGCGTGTTTGGTCACTGGTTTCGCTAAACGTGGCTTCTGAGAGAAGCATGCAGTTTGGACCTGATATGCTGTACCCTGCTGAATTCCGGCAGGTGCTTGTACGCAGTAAAACCATTTACCTTAATTGTCTTGCTAACGTCGCAGCGTTACCTTTGCGTACGCAGTAAAGCTTCTTGCACCATCGAGTGTGTTGGCTTGTATCCTACGACGGCTGGCAGCCTTAATGCCAAAAGGGCAAAATCTAAATGTTGATATAGGTAACAAATTATATTTTAATGTTTTGCTTCTATTTAACTATAATGTTGGCAGAAATAAAAAGACCTCGTTGAAGAGGGATAAAATCTCGCATGTGCTCGCGACTTGTGTAGGAACCAGACTGTTAAATTGGCACAGAAAGTCGCGCACGTTGTGTGATGCGCCAGCTTCGTTCTATAGAAATCATCGTCATCATCGTATGTCCACTGCAGGACGAAGACCTCTCCCACTGATCTCCAACCCACCCTATCCTGCACGAGCTGATTCACTTTTGTGCCTGCAATTTTCTTAATTTCCTCGCTCAACCTAACCCGTATGGATGCACCCAGATTAATGTTGTTTAATCGGCTGTTATTAGGTGCACACTACTTGTTGTTTAAACTACAATCTTTCTATTTGATGCCAGAGAGAGGGATCATACGGTTCGCCTTTATTCCCTAAATGTATTACGAGCTGATGAAACTGTACGCTAACATGGTGCACCGCCTTCACTGACGAGTGGAGCCGCAGACCATGAAGGGGCGAGTCGTGGAGGGCGTCACGACTCCCCCTAGCTTGAATGGTTTTCTACGCGAGCGAGCTTGCCAGTGATCATATCGAATTCTGTGGTATAGCAGCAAGACACAAAATGTCATAGACTAATTGTGTCTTAAGATTGTGTCAGCACTTTATGAACAGCTATAGTTAGATACCACTTGCTATAACCGTGGATCTGAACACGAAACGACCTTCAGTGACACACTGCTGCTTTATTCTTGCTTCTGTCCAGCGCCCATTTTCGCTTTGCACTGTATCGGATCGTCGGAGCGTCGTAAAATAAAATAAAAATGACTAGGAACACAGAAGCAAAGGACACCTTCACTTCTCTACAGTTATGCAATTGCGACATAAAACTATGAAAGCACGTGTCTTTTTCTCTTCTTTTTGTAAAAGTAATTCAATGTTTCGCAAAACATGAACCGCCTGAACAAGACTTAGCCTAAAAATACGTTCTCAAGCTTCTCATCAATATCGCCTTAAAATTGTCATCGCAGTCAAAAAAACGGATAAAAATGGTCCGCATTTTTCACGTTACCAACGTTACCAATGTAGGATTGATCACTTTGGCCGGCAAGCTTCCCGTAACAATTCAATGGATTAAAAAAAACATAAAAGAACAGCAGGTACCATAAAAATTGCTTATGGGCCCGTTGAAAGGGTGCTACTCACTAGGCATTCATTCCAAAAAGACAGGGCGTGCAAACACGGACACAAGAAAGATGTCAGGACACCACAAACGCGTTTGTGGTGTCCTGACATCTTTCTTGTGTCCGTGTTTGCACGCCCTGTCTTTTTGGAATGAATACTTTATAGCTCAGCTCTCTGTTATTCTAAGCTTCACTAGGCATGTTTGAAGATTTAGATATACACTGAAAGAGTCCACAGAGCAAACTACAGAAGCAGTATAAGAAAAGTTTTGCAACAGAACATTTAGATTTAATGCAATTTTAGGATGACATGGCGCGAAAGGCGAGCGATCCTCTCCTCAGCACAAGCTCTGTTTTTGTGCCTGAACCTGACTTCGCTTTTCTGCTTTCTCTTACGTCGAAGCTTACGGTGTCCCCGTGACGGTTACGTCATGACGCCGGCCTCCCTTTTCCTCTCACCCTCGATAACCCTTCTTAGCAGGTTTATGTTTCTTTTTTTTTAATCTGCCTCACCCATTCCAGCACAGACTACACTCCAAAAAGGAATGCGTGAGCCACTTCTCGGTGCTGTAGCAATTGCGCTCGTCCCGTAAACAGTTGTTCGACGTCTGGTTGCTGGAAGAACTAAGTTCGCCGTCCTGCCTGTGCAGCGTTTGCAAAAGTTCGCGCTAGTTGGCTCTATACAGGCGTGGCTCGTATTCTTTGTTTTTATCTCTCGATCCTTTGTATTGTCGCGGCGCTGTTTTGCTGCGTCTGCTGCGGCGCCCAGCCTTCTCGCTGTTCGACAAGGGAGCAGCAGCCAGGGTTGCTGACGGGGGACATTCGGTCAACGCGGAAGATCGATAACTGTTCCCCCGAGACATCGACGGCGGGGGTCGTCGGCTGCCAGGGCCGGGGATATTTCTTTTCTCTGACACAAGCCTCCGGAGACACCGTCGTGAGCGTTACGCAGACAGAGAAGCTGTTAGTCCGACGTACATCTCTCTGACATATTTGTTCCTTCTTGTTTCCTTACCTGAAGTCTCGTAGGGCTTCTAGCTCACGAGTGCTCTGCGGTTGAAATACTGATGTCTCGAACGCTTATTGCCGTTTCAAGCAAGAAAAGAAAAACAAAATGTGCTCGAGGTGGACCGTCGAACTCGAGTGTAATAACCGCAAGAGGGAACTACATAAAGGCGGGACTTCGTACCTGAGCTTTTTTTTTTGTTGGTGTTGTTTTTTTGTTTTAGGTAAAACTAGGCGTAACCGTAGAATAGAGCTGGCCAACGTATACGATAAATGAATTTGAGTGCAGACTACGCTGAATTCAGCAAGGTGTGTGTAACTCGGGAAGAGCAGTAATGACAGAGAACTTATGCACGCCTACCTGTTGATTATGCGTAGCTTGCCAGACTGTTTGGTTGTAAAAGGTTTTAGCACTTCAACCTCATGACCCTGCTTTTATTTCAGATTTTTTTACGCGCCCCTTGCCGGCCAATGCATCGCGCATAGATTATGGGATCTTAAACGAAACACTTTATATTTCTTCGGTGTTACAATGCTCCCAGTGCACCTTTCTTAAATAAGTTAAGGACTCCGTTTTACTTTCTACAGTTTTGTTCGTTCATGGGGTTCACCTTTATAATTCGACATCACCGTGTTTCTTAATCCTTCCCTTAAAAAAAGAAAGGAAGAAAAAACTAGCTATACAGGGTGTTTCTGCTAACTGGCACCATCTATAAAAAAAAACATAGGCGCTACGCGTCTCTAAATTGGCGCAGTATTGTTCTGAGGCATATATAGCACGTCAGAGTATTTTAGTGCGATAGCAATTATATGGACACTCTCGGTGGATTTTTGCCGTCGCCGTCATGTCCCGGATATGTATATGTATGTATACACAAATAAAAGCCACAAATAAAAATAATTCAGAAAAAAAAACATTCTGAAGCGCTCGACCGAGTTTCGAACCTGTAACCCCTGGCTCTGCAGCTCGCTGCCTTAGACAATTATGTCATGCCGCATTCGTTATCGAGGACACTAACGGCAGAATACAAACGCGCGCGGCGTTGGGTGAAACGCACGGGGCGACACACGGGGCGACACACGTGGCGAAATTAAAATTATGTAAGACGCGGGCCATACTGCATCGTTGCCCGCGCTGCGTTTGCGTCGTATTGCTGGCGACCCACGCTATTTTTCTACTTTGGGGTTGTAGCGCCACGCCACTCGTGGCCAGTCGGCCAGGGAAAAAGAATAGCGTCCCGTGGCTCGTGGTGGCGCGAGCTGGTGGGAACGCTTTGGCTCTTGTAGACTTATGCCACAGGAGGGAAGAAACGAGACGGCTGAACCAGAATCACAGTATATATGTTACACCGCGACCAGAATTCTGAGGCTAAAATTACAGCGCAAAACGCACAAGACACCCACGAAGAAAACAAACGTACGACACAAGCGCTGACTAACAACTGCCTTATTCTTTCATACGCCAATGCATATTATATAAGCTCAAGGCAAACTTACCGCACATGCGCACACAACAATAGCTCTAAACCAAAACGTGTAACAAGGGTGATAGTGTATGAAATACGCGAAGACATGAAATTATATTCAGATGGGTGCAAATAAGTAAAGAAGTAAGAAGAATAAAGAAGTGCCTTTGCGCTGTAATTTTATTAGCCTCTGGAACATGTACCAACTAGAGCCCAATGAAGATTTATCTTAGTCACCAGATTCTACGCCCGCAGGGAACGCGACAAGTGGCTTCACGTGCCACTGCCAAGCGCCGCCTTTATTTTCTTCTTTTGAGGTCGCGCGTTTTGCGGTTTTGTTTGCCGCCCAAAGGAAGGCGCTGCAGGGTCTTGGGACAATGCGAGAGCAAGAGCCCGAGAGTGGTTTGCGTTCTGCGCGTGCGTCCTGGCGGCTCGCAAATTTCTTGTGTCCCCAATTCTAAAACTGTCTAGTGTTTCGCCGGAGTTGGCATGTGCGCCTTCGACTTGTACTTTGACATACCGGGCGTGGTCGACTGTGCTCGCGCGATTATCTCTTAAGAGGGAGTTTTATATGTCTTGTGCTTTCACCGCAATGTTTGCGTTGAAGCTATAGAGCACACGAATGTCACATTGCTCGCTGCAGCGGCCGCGTTTGCGAATGGAGTGATCTCTTATCTAGAAGAGCCAAAGTAGTTGTTACTTGAAGTAACAACTGTGACAGTTCGCGTTCGTCCTATGTGCACCTGTGCGTTCTTTTCGTGCCTCCTTCTTTGTGTTTGAGCAGCGCGCTGCAAGCGTCGAGCTGTGACAGTTGTTAGTTCGCACTCGCCTTGTGTGTTTTCTTTTCCTGCGTCCTTTGTGCTTGAGGAGCCCGCAGGAAGTTTCTAGCTGCTTGCCGTTCTTCCTGAAGCATTCCAATTTCTTGCTATCGCATTCATTCGGCCTTGAGGCGAAACTGTGATTTTTTTTATTACGCAATTTCCTCGTCGCGACATAGTTTCACCAACCTTTCAAACATGTCATACGTGTCATTTAGGCCAAGCTAAAAATCCGTGCTGTTGCATGCGAAGGCTAGGTGAGCACTGTAGAAGACCTTTTCTACACCCTGGGTCATTATACTTTCCAGCACTACATCATGCGGTTAGCCGAATTTTCTCCGTAGTGATGAAAATGAACACTTTATGACGCATAGCAATGCGACGGGTAATAATCACTAACAGAATCACGAAACTCGTGATGGAGGACGAACTAATAGCACGTTTCCTGCGAGCCCGTTTCTTGACTACAGTGTAATAGCTGACTTTATATAAATTGTAATCAATAAACTTCTCTGTGAACCAACCAGTTCGTGACATAATTGGTGACATAAGTTCACAAAGGGGATGAAGAGTATGTACAGACAGAGATCATGGAGTCAATGACCGACTTGGAGACCTCCTGCACCGCACATTAAAAAAATAATGCGCAAACAGTACCTAAAGTAGAGATGTGAGACATACTCCGATATTTAAAAAAAGAATGTGTGAAAACATTATAACAATTGATGAAAAGGAAGTAGACGTGAGTCGAATGCCGTATTACAGTGACACCGCCTTTGTACCATAAGCGAAATGTAATGCAACAGCAAACTGTATTTCTAGTCGGGACACGTTCCCTGGAGTCCTTACAAATTGTAAGTAAAGGAAAAATGAACAAACTTTAAAAGAAGCTTTAGGCGTCTTAACCGCAGGATGCGCCCACGACAGCAATCAGAGGAAGGAAGGAACAGGAGAGAAAGAAAAGACAGGGATGTTAACCACACTAGAAGGACCGGTATGCTACCCTGCACTGGGGAAAGGGATGGGGAGGCTCCGAAAGCGGATGGAAGCAGAGAAAAATACCTGCCACTCCAATATGCACAGAAAACCTGACCAAGCCAGTTTCAAAAACAGTATTAGCCTCGCTGACTTCCAGATATTTGCCTGCAGCAGTCTCCTCCTCCTCCACAACGATGACTGCCGTGAGTTTACTTCAGAAAATCAGAATTTTTTTAACTTTAGACAGTTAATGCCGGTACCTGCCATTGGGCTAGCATAAACTTGCGCACTGAAAAAAAATTGTGCGCAGATGCTCTACACTAATGTTCTCTTGGCTAGTTTTATATGAAAGAAACATACCTTCACAGTCACTTGAACTCACTCACTCACTCACTCACTCACTCACTCACTCACTCACTCACTCACTCACTCACTCACTCACTCACTCACTCACTCACTCACTCACTCACTCACTCACTCACTCACTCACTCACTCACTCACTCAATCAATCAATCAATCAATCAATCAATCAATCAATCAATCAATCAATCAAGCAATCAATCAAGCAATGGCTCTATTTTTTTTAATATCCAACCACTTGTGATAACATAAGCCGTCCCAAAGCACCGCTAGCGCTTCTTAGGTTTACGGTGCACGTTCAGGAACTTCAGATGGTAAAAATGAACTTGTAGTCCGCTACTACGGCGTGGCTCATGATCATATTGTGGTCTTGGCACGTGAAGCTCCAGAATGTGATTTGTTTTAGTTATTCTGTACCGCTTGGCCGCTGCAGCAGCACGTCAGAACGGTGGTGCGATCCTCTGTACGACCTGGCAGTGCGATCCTCAGCCGTACAATAAAGCTCGACCGGCTGAATAAAGCTTGACGACAGAGCAACAACGCTCCATTTGTTGTCTTCGAGGACCCATGCGTTCTTCTTGGTGTGATGTGTATGGCACTGCTAAAAGGTTAAACTAACACGCTGTACTGAAAAAAAAAAAGCGCGCTTCTTAATATTTGCGTGTGTGTGGTTTAACCTTTTTACCTTCGCTAATGGTGACTGTCAAACGCTGTAGTAACTTTTATTTCATATCAGTAGCGACGGCATTAGTTACTGACACATAGGACGATCCCCACAAACAAGTCCAGGCAACCCTGTCGAGCCAGGTTGCCATGGTTGTTGACTGAAGCGGGCTGAAATTGAGTCAGACAAAGAAGCTTCAGTTGCACAGTTCAAAGGTTCCAGTGTGGCATTATAAGTTACTAACTGTACAATACGAAAACTATTTCTTGACGAAAAATTTTTTTTCATTTTGACAACATTACACAATATTACTGACTAGAGCACTCAATGAGTTTCTCTAGGGTCAAAAAAAAAGGAAATAACTAACATGTCAATGACAGCAACACTGCTATATCTTTGTTCGAGTTCAAAAAATCACAGCATATCCACGGAGTGAATGATGATGAGTGGGCGAAGCTGCGGAGGTTCATCGGTAAACCGTGAATCTTCCGTGAATTCTGCCCAGTACATCATCACCGACGTGAGATAGGGCGCGTTTATACTAAAGGTTCGATGAGTTATGACGACTTGCAGCTGACTTTAATTTTACATGTACGCTGCGAATTTTCATTGTTTAGAAAACCATTGCTTTAGAAAACATCTGGCGTCTTTCGTTAAGCAGCTGGCGTCTTTTCCTTTTGCTTTAGAAACATCTGGCGTTCTTCCGTTTTGCTTTTACAAAACATCTGGCGTCTTTCGTTGGTTTATTTCATCAATAAACGGCGTTTTGAACAAAATTTTTATTGTTTAATCACGCACAGGAGAAATCTCACCAGGCACTACCTTGGAGGTAAAGAATGGCTGCTAATGGGAATGAGAGACAGAAGAAGTCGGCTTTTAGCTACCGCTGCGAATTTTTTATTGTTCAACAACGCACAGGAAAAATCTCCCACCGGCACCACCTTGGAGGTCAAAGCGTAAGACTGGTTACGGACTACGACTACGACTACGAGGGACGAACGGGTGCCGCCTTAAGGAGCTTCGCCCCTAAAAAGTGAGAAAGTCTACGCCGTCGCCCAAACTACGTCGAGCAAAGCTAACACTACTAAAGATGTTTTTTTTTTCCTTCGTGACACACCTTATTTGTTTTTCTCGCGTCATTATGTTGTCATATTTTCACTGAACCCTATTTACAGCTCTCCAAGTGTGTGTGCTCTACAGCGAAAGCTGTTATGAGATCACAACAAGGGCCGTTTTTGGCGCCGTAGTTGTCCGCCGGCGCCGCCGCCGCCGGTGTCCGTAACCACTATCGCGCAAAATAAAAAAAAACGAAATAAAGAAAAGTATCCAGGATGAAACGGGGTACGAACCTGGGCCCTCTGCGTCGGAGCCCAGTATTTTACCTCAGAGCCATGCCGGTGCTTGTATGCGTTTTGCAAAAAGATCCTATACAGGCTTCATGTCGGGAAGGATCCACATTAACATATGTGGTGCACTGTGGTAGAAGAGTAAAATAACAACCAGGCGTCACACAACGCGAATTCTGTAACCAGGCGTCACGCAATGGGAATTGAGCAACGAGTGCTTTGTTGAATGCTTCCAACCAATTACAAAGGCATCTGCCATAATTCTTCATCGTCATCAGCCACAACATCAACAAAGTGCAGATAATGCCTTACAGATGTTTAGCGGGTACCACGGTTCTCCGCATTATGTCGAAAAATTGCATAGTGGCTGTTTCCCTACTTCACAAAAATTATGATGATTTATAGCGCTGTGGGTTCCTCGCAAGTGCACTTCTATTGGTTGCCAAGGAAGCCCATAAGTCTCCCATTTCCCATTTCCTCAGGGTCTCGATAAAGTTAATTCCCTCTCTCTCTCTCTTTCTCACGTCAACGTATGTTATAAAGCCTGGTGGGAGAGTGGAATAACGACCGGGCGTCACACAATGCGAGCCCATTACAAAAGGCTCAGCCATAATTCTTCTACGTCATCAACCGTCGCATCAACAAAGTGCACATAATGCCTTACAGATGGTACCTCGCTTTTCCGCAGAATGACAAATAATGACGTGGTGGCTGTTTCCCACCTTCACAAAATATTATGATTTATGGCGTAGTGGGTACGTTGCTAGTGTTCTTGTATTAGTAGCCACAAGAGAGTTTATAACGGGCTCTAGGAATGCCGCTTTTCGAGCTTTCGCTGTGACTGTGCTGGGCTTTCCGCGCAGGCCTGGCGTTTTTCACTGAACCGTATTTACAGCTTTTCTTCGTAATTCCATTCCGGGAATTACGAAGAAAAGCCGTCATTCAACAGTGGCCTTACGACAGGCGACATTGTCACTACTGAACGAGGAATATGGCCAAAGGACGCATATTTACACCGATGGATCTGTTTTAGACGACAGCTCCACAGGTGCTGTTGTTATCCCGGCCTGCCAAGTGACCACCAAGTTCAGAGTGTCCCACAGGACGACATAAACAGCAGCGGAGCTGGCCGCCTTACGTACTGCTATTATTTATATCGCGGAAGCCCAGCCTCAAAAGTTATATTCCAATGGCTGTCGGGACATTGTGGCATTGTCGGTAACGATCTTGCTGATGATGCCACCCGGTGTGCCCATGAGGACACCCAGACAACCTCAATACCCTTGTCGAGAATAGACGCTGGAAGGGGACTTCGCTCGTTAGCTGACGAAATGTCGCAAACTTGATTGAGCGACCCCATTGTCTGGACTGGAACCATCGCCTACGTAAACTAGACCCATCGAGGAAGCTGTAAATACCATCGCACCACACCCGCCGTGACGTAACTTTACTGTGCCGCCTGTGGTTAGGAGTGGCTTTCACGAAGGCGTACTCTTATCGCATAGGAATGGCAGACACCTCCAGATGTGACTCGTTACAGCGACTAAACAATGGAACATCTCCTGAGTTTCTGTGATCGTTTTGTGAGCGAACGCAGCGTTCTACGCAATGCCCCGAAGAAACTAGATTACAGACTGTTTTCAGAAGATTCTCGGATCGTGGCCCTACGCGTCTCAGGCCAGCAAAGCGACGCGGTCATTAATACTATTTTTAAAATCGACCGGGTTGAGCGATCGCTTGTAGGCATGTAATGCACAGGCGCACATGTACCCTGACATTAGCTTCTTCCTTCTTCTTTCTTTCTTTTAATCCCTTTATCCCTTACCCCCAGTGTAGGGCAGCAAACCGGACGCGCGTCTGGTTGAACTCCCTGCCCTTCGTTCCTCCTCGTTTGAAATGTAGCGATGAAGAGGCGAAGAAAGCCAGAAAAAAAAAGCAACATTTAAGTTTCGCACGCCATCGCATCTGCGAACATTGCTGCATTAGTGTTTCCATCACTCAACCATGTTTGTTTCTGGCGATTCTGGCCGTGCACGCTTAGGTGTCATCGGCAACCGTCCCAGCAGCTGTTCCGTTGCTATATCAAGCACTCCTCTCATTTTGTGGTGAGAGCTCGGCCTTCTCCTTTTTGTAGACCTTGTCGTTAGCAAAAAACGGTGAGCAGACGCCATAAGCTTTTCTATTCGACACCTTCGATCCTTGACTGCTTTTAGAATACTCTGCTTGTGTACCTGTGAAGCATGTTGTATAAGTTTGCTTACACGAAAATAAATTGAGGCTTGATTTTTTGTATCAAATAAAGCTCATTGTTTGGAGGACGTAAAAATGTCCGGCACGACAAATCTCCGCTGGGTGTGCCAACCGTCGGTGCCGGCCTTTCCTTTAAGGCGTAGACACATTTTCACGTTTATAGCCCATTCTCAGCAAATTTATCCCATATTAAGATAGCGCTACCATACGGGAAGACACAAGTATAGTAGCACACACACACACATCCCTTTATATGCTCATTCATGCGTCGTCGCGAGTAGCGGCGCTGTTTTTCATCTAATCATGAACCAACGTGTCTGGCAGTTAATATCTCGCAGATAAATTACTTTTTCGAGTCGTAAATTAAGTACCGGTGCGGAATATTCATGGAACGGTCATTAGGGTCTCCTTGCTTCAAAGATGAGCTTTGATCGGTGCGTTAAGACGGCGTTGCTTCGATTAAGTAGGTTAAGCTTTTTTATTCAACTCATGTGGAAGTTCATGAAATTGGTAGCTTTTTTAATGTTGTGCAATGCAGTGCAAGCGACTAGTTTTGCGCGCTACACTATAGCCTATAAAAGCAAGATTCTAAAACAGCCTGCATCTTCTCATTGAAACTAGCAATGGTTTCTCTTCTTCTGTAGTGTCCAGAGCTGAATACTTGGACACAGTTGAAAAAGAGACACGCGCAAGCTTCTAAGGTTTTTCTTCACGTGCGTCTGCATACTCTTCGCTAAACACTGCAACGAATATGTCGGGTCTGTTCTGTTCTATTCTGATTTGCCTGCTCTTGATGGGTTGAGGTTTACATTAGCTCGTTTACTCCCTTTCTCTACGTTCTGTGACACACACACACACACACACACACACACACACACACACACACACACACACACACACACACACACACACACACACACACACACACACACACACACACACACACACACACACACACACACACACACACACACACACCACACACACACACACACACACAACGCAGATAACAACAGCGCAGTAACCACGAACAAAATGTTTTTTCAGCAAAATAAAGTTTGTCGTGTTATTTATATTTAGTAGTGCTTTTTTTTTTCTTAATGGTGTTTAACACCTCGTCACCTGGTCGCGTTTCTACTGAAACTCACCCTTTGATGACGTCAGTCACGAGTTGTTCCGCAACAATTTGTGTCCAAATCTTCGTGACCATATGTGGCGTTTTTCTTTTTCTCTACAAGGGCCAAATCCAGAAAACGAAACTGGGCTAAATTTCACGGGAGCGCAAAGCGCGCCTAAGTATCTTTCAGTTTTAGAACTTTAGAACAATTGTAATCAAAATGGGGCAATTCTTTATTAACGTGAACTCAAAAAGTCAGTTTCAAATAAAAATGAGCCAAATACTGCACTTGTTTGAATCAAAATGAGCTATATCCATGAAACCAGCGCGGCGTCAACAGTCATGACCAGAACAATCAACGTGGTCGCATCCTAGTTTCTCTGCTATCGTGCTTTCGTTCCAGAATTAGTTTTTCTTGGCCGAGTTGGTACTTACTGAAGGACATGATGTTGCAGGGCAAAACTCGAATGGAAAGAGTAAGAGGACGGCTTTCCTACTTATTTCTACCTCTTGGTGTTTCTTTCTAGTTTTGCACTACAGCATCATGTCCATCTTTCGCTGCAAGACTGTATATTTGAAATAAAAGACAACTGAAATGAAGATATTGGGCAATGATATATTCCTTGAAGAAGAAGAAGAAGTGATCCGAAATGGCGCGGCATAAAACTAGCTAAGAAGAAGAAGAGCTGAAGCAATTTTCAAAGGCCTTTAGTAAGTACCCTTTGTGGGTGAGCGCCATCAGAGTGAGGATATCATCATCAAATGTCCAGAGGAAAACAACAACGACGACTAGCCATCCTGACAATTTTTAAATTATGTCATCCAGACATAATGATTTTTGGTCATTTTGGAGGTTAAGAATAGTAATTGTTGGGGTTTAATGTCCCAAAACCACGATATGATTATGAGAGACGCCGTAGTGGAGGGCTTCGGAAATGTCGACGACCTGGGGTTCTTTAACGAGCACCTAAATCTAAGCACACGGGCCTCAAGCATTTTCGCCTCCATCTAAAGTGGGGCCGCTGCGGCCGGGATTCAATCCCGCGACCTGCGGGTCAGCAGTCGAGCACCATAACCACTAGACCACCGTGGCGGGTCATTTGGGAGGTTGTGCAACAGGGTCTGAGCTAAAACTGGAATTGATTAAAAATAATCCCTCATTCTAATTGACTCTGTAACCTCTAT
The DNA here is from genome assembly GCF_013339695.2 of Rhipicephalus sanguineus. NCBI lineage: Eukaryota > Metazoa > Arthropoda > Arachnida > Ixodida > Ixodidae > Rhipicephalus > Rhipicephalus sanguineus. Next base: position 269,881,984 of record NC_051176.1, on the reverse strand, counting down.
TAGCGCTTAAAAATTTCAGGTTATATGATCCGCCCGACTCTTGGCTGATCCCCCTGAGTGGGTAGGTGCCAATCATCCCAGGAGCATCATCATCATCATCTACAGCTCTCGCCTGAAGCATGGCGATGCCTGCCGAAGGCGAGACCTTTCCCACTGGGCTGCTTCGTCTGACGTGCACGCAGGATAAGATCCACGACGTTTGCCGACTGCTCCAGCACCTGAACACCTACAACGAAGTCTTGTGGGACGTCGGGCTTCAGCTCAGAGAAGATCCTTGCGACGAGCTCGGATATTTGAGCGTCGTGCGATGAGTGGGATTTATGCGCCACTACCGAAATGCGCGCTATACGCCCACGAGGAAAAAAATACACATCATCTCCCCCTACGGGCAACCATTGTGGGATGCGAAAGCATCGCGGGGGGTGCGCATCGAGCTTCCGTTTCTCTTATGTGACTTATGAGACAGTGGTTGTCGAGGCGTTTGAATTACCGCTTGCCGACGCTGACGTCTACGTTCGGCTTCCCGAGGCTTCCTCGGCTCCACGGCGGCGCTGCCGCTGCAGCTAGCGCCGACGTTGACGTTGTTCATGGCGTTTCGCACACCGTTGCACAGAGAGATAATGACGGAAGCACAGCGAACGCGTGCTTTCGCAGCCTCGCAGCTTCGAAATTCGCTTGCCGGCGTTGCCGTTTACCTTCAGCTTCGCGAGCGTCCATAGCGCCGTTGCGAAGGAGAGTGCAACGCTTGCCGGCGTTGCCGTTTACGTTCAGCTTCGCGAGCGTCATAGCGCCGTTGCAAAGGAGAGTGCAACGGGAGCGAGCGAGCGCGCGCCGCATTATATACGAGCGCACAGCGGTGGTGGAAAGAAACGGGAGAGGAGAAACGAAGCAGAGGCAGCGCTCACGCCACCTCCTCCCATCTCCTCGCGCTCACGCGAGGAGAGGGGGGGGAGTTGGCGCATGGGCAGCATAGGTGCGGACGCCGCAGAACGGACACTGCCCCGAGCATAAGATGCTTTCGCATCTAAAAAGAGCGCTCGACCTGTTACGCTGGCTGATCGAGTGACATCGAAGCGTCGTCTAGCTAGAGGCGAGCTACGACGTCCTGAACTCAGCGCGCTGGTCGAAGCACTCGCTTGTTCTTCAAGCCTCCGAAGGCTCGCAACTTCGGCCCCGCGAAGGATCCACGTGAAGTCGTCCATCCAGTGGGACGTACCGACGACAGATCGCTTGTCTATCTGGACTGCATGACCTCTACTACCAGGATAGAGATCCCTATCCTCTTGCTGGAAAAGCATGATGCCACACTTCTTTCGCTGGACTTGGTAAACCTGGAAATGAATCCTCCCTCAGCAAAGAAGCTTATAGAAGCTCTGTCAAAAATGACAGTATCGAGGAACTGGCCGTCGGACCCAGCGTCTTCACTTCCTGTCCCGCGGCCGGTGGGATATTGGAGCTGTTCGCGCAATACCTGGCCAAGCGAAACTCGACCCTTCGCAAGCTCACCTTCGGTGCACACCATTTCGAAATCGGCTTTGCATAGTCGCAGGCACGAGCCCAAGCCGCCTGCACAGCGACGACGTTGGAAGATCTAACGTGGCAAGTTCGTGCAGCGAGCCCCGGCTATACCCCGGTCCTTGCAGCCCTAGCCCAAAGCCGGTCATTGCGCACTCTGACGTTCCTGCCAGGAGCGAGTGACAATTATGAGGACGGTCCGCTTCCGCTCGAAAACGTGAGCGCGCCATGCTAGATCTGGGCACTTAAGCAAAACGGCACTTTGCAGAAGCTGAACCTAGACGTCTCGTGGTCCTCCAGCAAGGACTGTTGCCTCTTGCTAAAGGCACTCGCAGACGACAACAGTCTTCAAAGCGTCACCTTGCGTAACTTTCTCAACGACGCCGACTCGCAAGAAGTCTGTCGCACTAACGCGGCCTCGACTGAAACGTTCGCGTCGAAAGCCACCCCGTTTTTCTCAGGGACGACTGGACGCTTTCTGCGTGTAAGCGAGTGAAGTCCGTCGTTGTCCGTTCCGATTATCTCACGCGAGATGTGGCCGCTCTACGCAACGCTTTTCATCTCATGGCCTCTTCCCACCGCATCACGTCGATGTACGTCTCCCTCGACTTCGACGAGGCCACTTTCGCATTACTGGCCGCTTACATCAACGAATCGCCCAGCATCAAGAAAATTACGCTGAAACTGCGAATTTGCGAGCTTGAAGAGTCGTTTATCGCGAATAGGGAGGCTGCGCTTCGGTCGATCTTCGACTTGTTCAGGGCACTGTCCACTAATACGGACATCACCAGTATGTGGCTGTCTTTGATGATTGACGTGGGCGTTGTAGACTGTCGACTGCTCGCCGACGCCGCCTTAAACAACCGAAAGCTTCACGAACTATTTGTCATGGGCATGGAGCCGGCTTCCATCGCCGTATTTCTCGACCGTCTACTGCCTGGGCTTGAGCACAACTACAACTTTCTCCTCCTGGAAGACCAACTCTCGAACGAGTTCGACGAGCGGATGCGCGAAGCCCTGGAACTTGTACGGCGTAACGGCAGCCTCGTCGACCGTGCTACCAGGTTCTCGATGGAGACCGCAATTGGTACTCCGCGTGCGCCTTCGAGCGCGTCTCGGAGGAGCCCGTGCTCGTCAACAACGTTCGACGGAAGGTGACTGCGAGTGAAGAGGCCGAGGACATGATCCGACGTGCGCGGCTGTCTGTACGCCTCATGAACGTACACGATTACACGAGGCTGACTGGCGTCGTGGAGGGACGCGTCGAATGTGAAGTACGGGACGACGGTCGCCCGAAGTTGGACCAGCTGCCCCCCGAGTGCTGGCTGCACATTCGTCGGTATCTCATGTTTGAGGATGTCATAAAACCTTGACGGTCTTGACAGCACTACCAATTGTATTTCCATGTTTTATGGCGTTTTTCACTGGTGGATCCCGAGCATGATTTCTTGCTCCGCGGCGGCGAATCCGTATTTCACTGGTTGACATAGGCGTGCGCACGACCGTGCGATGCGTGTGGTTAGCTATACGAAGCGATTCCGAACGCTCCGTGTCAGATAAAGCACGTCCATCAGGGCGGGGGACTAAGTATCACTGCAGTGCCCCTCCCCTCCTCTTATTGGTCGAGACCGAAGAAAGCAAATGAAGTGATGATGTGCTTCTCACAGTGACCTGCTGTTGGTCCCCGGATTTCCTAGGATAAAGGTGGGTAGTAAACAGCTTTTGGAATGCAACATGAAGGGTCCTCGCTCGCCATTATCATCAAAAACATTCATGCATGGCTGTAACCCTGCACTTTAAACAATGAAGGGACAGGTCCCACTGAATAAAGGTGTGGGGCACACTTGGCGCCCCCTTTCGAAGGGGCACTGCTCGCCCTGCCTCCCTCATTCGCACGCCTATGGGCTGAACCATCGTCCTACAGAATCTATCTGCATATATCTTCGTTCTTCCCCTGTGCGTATGCCTTCTATATCACAGATAACGTTCAGAACCCGCAGCGTCCAAGGTGGTTTTCACAGTCACCATCGTTTATAACCTGGTGCTATTGCTCGGAGTGATGATACGCTATCCTGAAGCCGCATGGCAATCCGATGTGTTAGTTCGCATGATAAACGGTATGTCGTGTGAACAAGCCCCAAACCAATCGCTTAGGAGGAATGTCCCCATAGGAAATGGAAACTACCCCACTAGTTAACGCTATCATAGACATTTGTTCGTTAAACGCTATAAATAAATCCATGGCTGCACAGAATCCCATCCGTTTGTCTGGTTATATGCAGGTTTCGTACAAATGCGTGATACATGATTTCACCCATGAATATGCGCCCCATTCGCATTCAAGCAATTGCGGACTTGAAGATAGGGCGGAGGAAGGGCGTGTTTATTGCTCCGCTGCGAAAATATACTTAATCCTGCGGTATCTTTCGCACGCTTTGGTGGAGCAGCGCATTTGTATATTCTGGGCTTTCGGAACTGCATTACAGAGGTCTTGGTGACCGAACGCGAAGGGTAGGAACACCGATGGTGCTCTCTGTTCTTCGCCAGTGTTCTTACTCGGAAAGCGCCGACGAGCGCAGCGGCCCGTGGCGCTGAATAATGCGACGACCCTCAAAGGACTCTGCTTGGTGGATTAATGGTACTCGCCATTGAGGAGGGAAGCGAATGGACGCCCATGGTAGAGGTGCACTCTGCAGCAGGCTGGTTGTTGCCCGCCGAGCAGCGATAGAAGTGGACAGAGCTAATGTTGACGCGGAAATAAATACCTCCACTGGGAGTGCGCTCGTTCAGCGCTGCGGGCCTTTCTCGCTGGTCGCCGTGCAGTGCCTGCTGCCGCCGCTGCGACGACCGTGCGATGCGTGTGGTTAGCTATACGAAGCAATTCCGAACGCTCCGTGTCAGATAAAGCACGTCTTTGAATTATTTTCAAGGCAGCTTCCTGCTCATGCACACCCCCTTACCCTATCTTTTTTTTGTCGTTTCTTTTATCCTCATTCATTGCCGTGGTTCTTCCACCGATCAGTGTTTCTCTCCTTATCATCTTGTGTCTGTCACTGTATTTCTCCAGACCAATTTTAGATGAACGCCGATGGAAAATTTATTCTGATGAAATAACGTACCCAAAGGATGGACGGCGCTTTTCCTGTACAGAAGTAGGAAGCACGCATTGGCCCAATTGATTGTGCTCACTGAATGATACCAAACATATGTAATGTATTCGTCACCGTTTCGCTTCCTCCGACGTAGGGTAGTCAACCAGATGCCTTTATTAATAATATTCTTGCCGTCTCACTACTCTCTCTTAATTTAGAAAACGACCCTACCACGTTGTGCTTCGCTGACTTGTTTTCATCGGACTTTGTCACCACTGTTGAGCAAAACGCGTCTACAACTCATTTGGTCGACGAGCCTTTTCACCTGCACATTGCGTACAGCGCCTCGCGTTGTCACTTTGTTTTCGGAAAATATCAATGGAGGTCGTCTAGCATATTAACAGAAGGTCTTAAGCCGTACCCTCTTACGAAGCTCCACATATAGTTCCAGTGTTTGGGAACCCAGGCCCACTGAATACACAGCGTGACAGTTCGTTGACTGAGCTGTTAGCTGTGGGTGGGAAAACAAGCGGTGTCAACCGTACCAAACGGAGCAACAGCAAAAAGCTCAAAAAACAAAAAATTAACTGACGTAAGTGATTTATCCGACTGTAAGCTCATTTTCTACGACAGCAGCACGTTCTTGCAGTGTGTGTCGTCATTTCTCGATAACAACTTCTTCATGATGAACAAACTCTTTTTGCAAAAATGTCAGGAATACTCCGCGCGGCTGCTTAAGGGCGTCTGGCAATACAAACATTTGGATGGCAAGTACGTGAATTCACTAATTTATTATGGTGTTCGAACATGCACCCTTCGATAGGCACTCTGTTAAACATCCTAAATTCATGCTCGCGGTCGCAGGCAGCCAGTATAGCCCGTCTACCTTTGACAATGACTGTACAGAACGTTTTCCTCATCCCTTACGCCGCACGCTGTCCGTTGTGATGTCCGAGTCACACGTCCAAATGCCACAGACCACTCTCGAATTCTTCGTGCTGCACAAAACACTGCACACATATTCTAGAGCGAAACCGGTGCTACGTGGTTTCGGCATGTATGTACAATACATAGTTTCAGTACGTTCATTTTCTAAGTTCGGCAAACTTTGAAGAGCGGAGCTCTTTAAGCTTTTTGTTGCGCCGGGTAGTGCGAACAGTAATTATCATCATGAACCGCTACGCGCTCGCTTCGTCCTTTTCAACTTCTGCTTTGCTCCCAAAACACGTGCGCCGGTTTCTCAGGCGTGGCCTGTAATAACCCTGATGGGTGTGAGAACGAATATATATATATATATATATATATATATATATATAAAGAGAGAATCGTGGCGAAAAAAACTTCGGATGAGGTGACGCGATTCGAACCCGCGTACCCACGATCCGAAGGCGAGCGTCCTAACCACTCGGCTACACAGGCACGCTAGCAGGGTATGGCATAGACTTGTATAGTATAGCATAGCAAGGGGGTGGGAAAGGGAATTGAGGGTGAGGAGGGGAGAAAAGAGGAGGGGAGAGAGTAAGGCATAGCATAGAGAGAAAGAGAGAAATAGAGATAAAGAAAGGGAAAAAAGACAGAAAGAGAAAGTAAGATAGAGACAGATATATAATGAGAGAGAAGGAGATAGAAAGAAAAAGTAAGCAATAAATAGAGAGAGAAAGAAAGATCGAGAATGGCAAAGAAATACATAGAGAGAGAAGGAAAAAATAGAAATAAACAGTCGAAAGAAAGATAGAATAAACAGAGAGATGAAAGAAAAAGAAAGAATGAGAGGAAGAAAGAAATAGACAAATAAATAGAAACAAAGAAGGCCGCCCAGCTCCGCACTCCCTTCAGGCCTGGCACCACTAGTGCGAAGCATCATGTGATAACTACTCACGTGACTAAAATCACGTAACATGACGTAACAAGCCACGTGACTACAATCATGTGACACCATGTAACTTAACTACTCGCGCGACTAAAAATCACGATACATCACGCAACATGTAGTCACAGGACTAAAAGTCACGTAACAGGCCCCGCCAGGGTGGTCTAGTCGTTATGGCACTCGACTGCTGACCCGAAGGTCACGGGATCCAATCCCGGCCGCGGCGGCTGCATATTCGATGGATGCGAAAATGTTTGAGGCCCGTGCACTTAGATTTAGGTGCACGTTAAAGGAGTACTGGCACGATTTTGAAATGCAGCAAAACGGACGTTTTTGGTTTCCTTGGCATGTAGTGTTAACGCTCTCCCCACACCACATCCGGGAAACAAGTATAAATATTTAAGTTTGATTTTAAAGTTCTCATCACCCAGCATCTGCAAGGGAGCTTCACCGCATGGAGAGCCCTATGACATTTCAAGTCAGCTCACTTGGTTTGCGAAATCTGGGTTCTGCATGCAGCCTAAATCACAGAAATCGCTGCCGGAGGCACTGGACGACAGTTCACTCATCATGAACCACGTTCGACTGACAGCAAAGGACAGCAGGTGCATATTTCGTGGGTTGCAGTCTGCCCGTGACGTCACGGGCAGACTTGACACGTCACTATGAAGCCGCCCTCTCGAAACCGAAACCGAAACTGCTGGTTGAAAGAAGCGGTATTAAAAATATATGCAATGCATCCCCAGGCACCACGACACTTTTTTTAGGGTTCTCGACAACCGTGCTTTCATTTAGAGCAACAACACGAAAAATTTTTAAATTCACGTCAGTACTCCTTTAAGGAAACCGAGGTGGTCGAAATTTCCGGAGTCTTTTCCACTACGGCGTCCCTCATAATCATATCGTGGTTTTGGGACGTTAAACCCCAGATATTATTAAAAATCACGCAACATCGCGTAATAGCTAGTCACGTGACATGTCCCCGCCATAAACCACGTAACAGCTAGTCACATGACTAAAATAACAACATTACGTAGCAGATAGTCACGTGATATGTCTAGCCAAGTCTAGCGAAGTCTAGGCATACTTAGTACTACTAGCAAAAGCTTAGCCTGTCAGCAAAAGTTTGGCAATACTAGCAAAACAAAGCTAGGTCGAACACAGGCTCCGCTGCTGGTTCTAGCCTCGCGCCACTAATGCAAGCTGCGCAATTTTTTTTAAATTTCCACTCGCACATGTGCAATGTTAGCTCGCTGAAGTTATTTATAAATATAAATCATCATTTCTTTTACTTGATGTGCTACTGCAGATTCTATATACTTCGACACTAGTTACATCGAATAGGCAAACTAACCAAGTTCTTGGGCACAGCGTCATGCATCGATGTGACAGCGCAGGAATTAAGAATGGCCGCTTTTGATATTGGAAAACAAAGAGAATTAGGCTTCGTTTATAGCAGTGTGCTGACACCTAGATTCAACGAGTAACGCAAACGAGGATCTCTAATTATACACACGACGCCAGGTTACCATCCATGAATTTTCTTATCCAATGCAATGACCCCATCGCGGATGGTGGCAGGATACGAGCTAGGGCCTGCGCAATTTTTTGTTTCTTCTTTAGCACGTGAGAATTAGGACGTCATCCTTACGAAGACATCGTAACGGAAAGTACGTACGAACACACCGAACCCAGTTCCGAACTTGAGAGCTGCGGTCGCACTAAAAGCGCAGTGGAAATCCATGAACCTTGCCGTGATATCTGCACAGTCTGCTGTGAGAATGTACGAAATTCCGCGTCGGATGCTTCCTGCAGTCGCCGCTATATATAAGAAGCCCGGCGGGCCCAGTTCCACTCCAGCGTGACTTCTCTTCCTTCGTCGGATCCATCAGCGAGAAAAAAGCCTGCCAGAAAGGCGACCAGCTTTACGCCTGAGCCTGATATATATGGCAGGACCCGGTTCTCCAATTGCTCACCGGCTCTGCGTCACCAACTGGCGGCGACCGTCGGCTACATCGCGCTACCTTGTTGTATTTACAGCATTCTGCTTAGTGCTTCCAGTTGTCCAAGTGACACTTTGAAAAGAGCCGTAAATAGCTAGATAAAGGAGCAGAGCTCTGCGCACGTTCTTCGCTCACTAGTGGCCTTGTAACGATCGTTTACAAATTTCAGAGACGCTTCGGTGCTGCCCGAGCAGGACGCCGTGTTGGTTTTCAAGCTCTAGTGAAACTTATCCAAAGCAGATTTTCACGTCCGCCACCAGTGTCTAGTAAAATATTTGTCGAATTTTGCAATTTTCAGCCCTATATACATATTTTGCCTGCTTGACCCAAAGAAAGCGTGTGGACATGTGAAAATCTCGACTCGAAATTAGCACGTCGGGGTCAAAGGTTATATTTCAACGAAAACATAACGGATGACCCTGTAAATATTGTAGATGCGTGTACACATGATGAGAAATTAAGTAAAAAAGCGTCATTTTTAATCAATATTATCTTGCAGCCGTATTTTTTATTCCAGGCACGCCTCAACACGCGATATAAGCGATAAGACGCCGAGAGATTTACATAGTAGCTCACCGTTGCAGATTCTTTCTAAAATTCTGTGGCAGTTGCAGGTGGTAGAATGTGACACGTCTTTTATGGCAGTCCCAAAGCATGCCCCCGACATCCATATTCAAATGTACTTTTTAGAACTGCGAGCGAAATACTCAAGCCCTGAATTCTACACAGACGCATCAAAATCAAACCTTGGTGTGTCATATGCGGCCATTGGACCGTCTTTCTCCGAATGTGGAGCTCTTGCACCAGAAACAAGTATCTTTTCAGCAGAGGCATATGTACTTCTATCAGCAGTCAAACATACTAAGAAAGAAAAGGTGCGTAAAGCAAATATTTTTACAGATTCCCTAAGTGTTGTAAGGTCTCTAATGCTCCCCCCGAAACGCAAGAACCCTATAATTAGGGAACTCTATTCACTGATGTGTACCGGCTATGCCAACAATCAGCGGGTTGTATTATGCTGGGTTCCCGGGCACAGAGGCATCAAAGGCATTAACGTACTTGTATATGAAATGGCGACATCGACAACAAGCAAACCAAGTACTTCCTCAATAGCTGTTCCTGCCACTGACCTGAAACCAACTCTGCGAAAAATCCTTAAGTGCTATTGGCAGCAATTGTGGGATGAGGAAGCCTCAAAGAAATTACACCTAATTTAGCCACAGTTGTGAGACTGGCACCCAACGACAAAAATACGAAAGAATGATGTCATCTTTTGTCGCTTAGAATAGGACACACGTATGACACACGTTCACATCTTCTAAGTGGTAAAGAGGCTCCCATCTGTGGGAGCTGTGGCAACCGACTCACCGTCCTCCACGTCTTGATAGAGTGCCGGAAGCTGAAATAGAACGCCAACGCCACTTCCCTTTAATCGACAGAGAGTACGTCTTCCTACATACTTCATTATTTCTTGATGTGAAGCCTTTATTCGACAGTAAGGCTGTATTAAACTATATAAACTACGTCGCATTGAATGTTATAATGCCAAGAAACTCGTAGCGCACCCTCTCTCGAGATGATGCTGCTGCGAGTGCCATACTTTGTGTAGCACACGCCTTCAGACCCTTTTAAACAAGGGCACTGCTAGGGCAGTATTGCTCATGTTTATATTTCACAAGTGTCATGTATTATCTGTAATGCAGAATCATTATTTATGCAATTATGTCTTCTTTAGTACATCACTAGTCATCGCCATATTTTATTAGTATGTCTTTTACGCTTCTACGGCGACTCATTTTAGGCCCAATTACAGCCACATCACATCCACATTCCTAAATTTCTTCCTCTATTTAGTTGCCACTAACTACTATTGATTTGGCGCTCTTTGGCCATGAGTGGCCCTTTCGCCATTAAAAACTATATACCTATCTATCTATCCTTCTAAAATTCTGTGGCATCAAAAAGAAATTTAAGCTGTTTACAAAGTCACTGGCGTAGCCAGGTGGCGGTAGGGGAGGGGGGAGGGGTTCAGACTCCTTCTGTACAAAGTCTTGTATAATGTCAAGTGTGTTCAGAACGCCAAAATTCAACGACCTCAAACGATGTTTGCGATTTAGTTCACCTATTTTAAAACTATCGTTAAAGTCGGTTTACTGCAAGGGAAAATCGCGAAGCGCATCACCAACTTGCGCGCTCTTAATAGTAAGGGAATTGCTTGGCCAACATTCGCAACAAACAAAATGAAAGTAAGTACTTCTCCAATCCACTGCGTCCAATGTGCTGATAATGAAGCGGATAGCTCTGGGACCGACTGAATAATATTGTTGACACCACCGTGGCGACACCACCCAATATACACCTCCGTGGTGCCCGTGTTAGTTGCATTCGAAACATTTGATTGCCACCTCGAAACTGCGAAACTTTCTCGAACTGCGAATGCGTTTATCTTCTTTTTTAACTACAGAACCTAATCAAAGTTTGTGAAAATTATTAGTGTATGAATGTGTATTGTGCCATCTGTATGTCTGTTTTGCTTTAACACTGTGTATATCTTTCCTCCAACACCTGATGTAGCATGATAAGCCATGACACATGCAGACAAACCACATTGTTTATTTAATCAATCACGGCGTCTCTCTCTTAGATTTCGAAATGTGCATCGTTTATAGCATCGTGTCTAAGAAATCGATCAACTTCTTACCGGGGCAAGGTGATCCCATGATTCCATCTAACGATAGAGAATCCGCAGATTCTTTTTTTTTTTTTTTTGTGATAGACGCTCTAGGGAAATGGGAGTTGTGCACAGACGTGGCCGCGGAGTGCGAATTGTGCGCGCGTTCGCCTTCCACTTGGTGGCATTGCGGCAACTTCAACGCGCGACATGCAGTACTGTATACTTGTAGAAGTGACGAAGTTCTCTGGTACCGCGCGTGCGGGTTAAACTAAGAGCAAGGAATCACTTACAGCTATAAATGACCAACGTTTGGGCCAGTTGGCGTTGTTTTAGAAGTAGGAGTACCTTTCAAAAACTCTTTGCATTTTATTTTTCTTGAGAAAAAGTTGACCGCATGGACAGAACGGGCATCAAAATGGACCAGACATCTGCCTATGTTAGTTTTTGTAAACTGATTGCCTCAAAGGCATCGTGTACTTGCTGGAAGCTTCCGCATGGACAGACTCAACAGAAAAGCTGCGCGCTCGACGTAGCTGTTAACGATAGCTCTGGGCAAGGAACTTTCGATGTATTCGCCTGTAACATTGTGTTTCTGCCGCCAGGGAGTGCAGCAGCAAAACGTTTTCCTTTTACTCTCCTTATGCAGCAGCTGACTGCCAGTCATGGCGACGGCGCCTGTTTGAGCTTCGTTCCTTGCTCTTTTCTTTTTTTCTCTCTCTAATTAGCCGCTACAGGAGGGGCCCTAGGCCGCGCCCACTTTCTGCTAGCCATGTACCTAATGGCAGGCTTGAGCTCTGCACTTCTAATTTTGTTTCCTCAATTCTCAATTTTTTTTTCTGACTATTTCTTCCTCGTCTACCTTTTTTGTGCCCGTGGAAAGCTCTTCGGGGACCTTCCTACGCAGGCCTTTCAAGCACGCCCGATACGCAGCGTCACGAGAGGCCAAATGAGCCGTGTACATGGCGAGACTCGAACTTTTGGAGCTTGCTGCTAAGCTGGGGAACGCTTCTGTTGCACAGCGTGATGACTTTGACATGTCCTTAGGGAAGAGGGGAGAAAGGGGGGGGGGGGTCTAGCGCGGGGGGGGGGGGGTGGAATGGCCGGTTGATCCAATGTTTCGCTCTTGAGGCTGTGGCCGGCTTTACTAACGACAATGGCTCCCGGCCATAGACTTGTTTCGGCGTTAACGTGATTTCTCACTTGCCCGCGCTGTATCTCACAGTTGAGTGAGAAATGGAGCGGTGAAACAAGAATGGCTGGCAAGACATGCTCTGTTTTACCACATTGCTAGAGCGTGCTAAAGAGGTGTCGCGTTTTCGTCGAGCTAGACATTTCAGTTTAAGAACGAAGAGGTGGTATAGGACTGATAATTTGCAAACGAAAGCATCCGAAAGTATGCTTTATTTTGCTTTCACGTCGTAAGTTTCACTTTCGTAAGTAACATTAGCGATGTTGCGTAACACTCGGGCCCACCGTAGCATGATAAGGGACTATCCACGCGCTAGCCACACACCCGCCCCGCACAAGGTGGCGAGTCAGCCGGCCGAGAGCCGCCGTCTCTGTGACGTTACGGAGAGCGGCTTTGAACTTTTGCCTAGCCGCCAGCCACACGTGCGGCTCAACTCTCATTGGCTGCTCGATGGCGGCGCTAACGTGACGTCTTCATAGCAAGCATGGCGCTTGCTAGAAACGAAACGAAGCGGGCGCGAGGCCTATCGCTGCAGCGACGTGAAAAAAAAAAAAAAAAAAGCGGCTCATTTTATCGTTGTGATCATTATGAGTGCTATACAGTACCCGCGGAGACATTCATCGAGCGTAGCAAGCCAGTGTGCATTTCCTGGCCTCGTTAGTGCGTGTGATCGTCAACGAAAACAAAGAAACGAACGCAGTGTAGAAAGTCTGTTGTGCTTGTGTGAGTGTCGGAAGCAATTTTCTAAGCCGTGCATTTCGTTCTTTTTGTGCCGTCTTTCGAGCGTGCGCTGAAAAAAAAAAAAGAGGTCCGTCATGGTCTCGTGCATTTCCAACATGACACGCGTTCATTGTGCGCCTAAATGAAGAGTGTACGAGGGAACAGGGGAACTAACGGGGATCCACACGGAAGTAATCCCCGTGGTGACGAAGAAACAAGGATTTTTGTGGAAGCCTCCGACCTTGAGACGTAGGGTGCCTCGATGTGTGCGCCTCCTCGGAGGCGCTGGCATCGAGGCACCTTAGTGAGACGCGGCTCACAAGCGACTTGCCGGGTTGCTTCAGCTGGAGCAACCCGGCTTACAGGATGAGCTTAGAGCATTATGAGAGTATAGTGTATTGGAAGGGCGAATGGTTCACACCCATGGGGAAAAACGGCGAAAAACCGCTGCTAGTGGTTATGAGACGATGTGGCGTCCCAGTCGCGGTGGTCGGGGGAAATGCGCAATATACACACGCAATAATAATCAAGTAACTAAATACTAAAATGACAAAAACGAGCAAAATCAAAAGAAATAAGGGGAAAAAACATTAAAAGGCGTTGCATAAACGTACTAAACGTGTTTTCTCGCATATGAGTTATTTTTGGTGACATAAACGCTCTCGAAACATTTTTGTTGGCGTATATGGTTTCCTTACGATGCAGCCGCGCGTGGTTCTTATTCACAAATAAACAGTTAAATACACTCGGCAAGCCAAACTTTAGAATCTGTGACGTCTTCCAATTTAGTTGTATTGCTTTTTCTGTCCCACCAAGCCTCACTGAAAGACTGCCTACCCACTTTGCACTTACAAAAACATGGTCTGTTCGTACAGCCCAATGTACTGTTAAAATTTAATGGCCCGTGTTCAACTACGAATGTGGAGTCGAGTCCTCATTAAAATGAGCACGTTAATGGAGAATCCAGGTAATGGGATACGTAAAGAGATCACAGAAATGTTGAACGTCCGCTAAATAAACCGCGGCGTCAATATGCACTATATCAATATGCACTTAACAGCCACACCGACAAAAGTCACGTACCGTGTACCGCGCGCGTTCGTACCATGATGCAGTCTCCTTTGTATCGGGCTCCTTTATGACTCGTACGGAAATGCCTATGATACACTTCCCCTTATGCGCACCCCGGCTCATTGGTGTGTACCCAAGACATTGACGATGAGATTAATGCAACATCACAATATAGGTTGAAAACACCAAGTCACGTGGTTACATGGTCGAGCATAACTGGTAAATGCGTGGAGGAACACAGTCTCTCTGCTTGAAAACAGTCACTTAATGACGAGTTTCTGCATTTTCTCGCGTGAGGACAAATACCACCGCTCTAGACGGATGGTGCAGTGGTATTTGCGTGTCGCACAGACGTAACTTTCGGAAACGATAACCGATAGCGCTTTTGATGACTCAGTCCATTACCGGGCCTGAAACGACAGCTTCTTCGCCTCATTTGATGGAACGGGAGTGGCGCGTGTACCACATTCCGGAGTCGCAGACTGAACCGCAACATTTTTTAAAGGAAAACGTTGGCTCCCTTCCGGTGCGTCTCTTTAGCTTCACTTGCCTAATGTGGCGTGAACGTCGTGAGTTCCTTTATGTTTCTGATTTTTTTTCTTTAACTTTGGCAGTTCCCAGCGACCGGTAAGGGGTATTATTTCACCTCAGTGCTTGCACTAAAGTGGTACTGATATCACTTCGCTCAGTTACTAACGGGTATTTAATAGAAAAATAGAAAATAAAATCAGCCAAGTGGCTCGTCACGACTCATTAGACCCAGTCTGCGAAGCACTAAAGGTGCGCTAAGGCCGAAAATTTTACGTAAAAGCGCTTCTCACGGAGTTGTTGCTCTTGCATTTCATAAAGAAATTCTGCCGATTACTCGGACGACAATTCGAGAGCCTATGTTCCCCTTCATGCCCCACTTTTGTTACAACCTTTGTCGGGCTTATTACTTTTATTCTAGCTGCAGTTGGAAACATTGCAAGAGCCGCCACTTTAGTGATGCAACTTGTGCTGTGCAACATTTATTATGTGCAAGCAGTTGTTATGGCCTGGGGATCGTATGCGGCTGCTTTTACCTATTCCTTCAAGCTCTTTGCACCCAGGGCTATCCTCACTTTTACCGCCTACAACATCGAAGGACACGTCTGGCTCACCGTGCAAATCTTGCACCTCGTGGATTATTAATACCACAGGTGAAGTAGCGTCTCTGCCAAGATTAGGAGTATATATACGACAGAGCAGGGCGCTGAAACGTGCTTTTCATTTAACAATATAAATCAGTGTTGGAAAGAAAACATGAACAGAGAGTTCTTTATACGATGGACACACCCCTCCCCCTTGCTGTCGCCACACAGAGCTTATCGCCGGGCGCAAGTTAGTGCCCGTCCAAATTCCCTCAAGTGAACGTGTGGGAGACACTGCGCGGATAGCATCGCCGAGTCGGGTCAGGGGAATTTTAAATCCGCTCGGTACTGACGACTGAACGACGTACTCTACCGGCGATTCGCCCGCACCAAGGGGGAAAAATTGAAGCCGCACATGCAAAAATGATTGGCGCTAAGGCTAAAAGAACGGGCGCGTCGTCAATTATGAATTAGTCGTCCGAGGCCCCGCGCGCAGTCAGCGCGAACGTTCTTTAACAAGCGCGGCGCTGGTCCCTTTTGTGCGGACGGATTAGAGGGACTTACGAAATCACTCGTTCAGATAAATTCGCTCAGAGTCAACGGGCCGCGGCGCACGCCCGCGGCATGGTCTGGCGCGCGATTCGCGCTCGCTCGCAGGTTGATCACTTTGCGAGTCTCGCTTCGGCGCACGGCTTTTTTGGTACAGTCGGTGTTCGGGCGATCTATATACAATGTCGCGTCGGTTCCCATTCGCGACGTACAGCGGAGTGGTACAAAAACAGCGGCTGTCGCACTTTGTCAAGAAGCAAGAGTAACAAACGGAAACGAGCGAAGTAATGGGAGAAACTCGAAGCTTCGCGTGAAAGAGTGCAGCTGTCAATTTCTGACGCCATTTGCCGAACACGTGCCCGAATGCAACCTAACAGAGTGCGGCGTTTACGTCGCTGCCTTAGCAGGTGAATAAGTGGATCGTCAAAGTTACTGCTTCGATCAAAAAGTGCTCCGCTGCTGACATCAGTCCGTAATTTCGCGAGGACGCTTAACATTTGCCGCGCAGGTCCCGGAAACCGGTGTTGACAAAGGGGATTTTGCGCGTTCGTTATGAGAAAGAATCGCGCCGCGCGTAAGGGATTTTGCATGCGCGAGTAGCGACGTGTGCAGGACAAAAACATGGCTCGACGTAAGCTTAGCGTTGGATGCTGGTTTGCGGCGCACTCTAATTCTCGCATATGGTCGCTTCTTATGGTCGATCTGTCGGCCTTGCTCTGCTCGATTTATGAAGCTCCGCACTCCGTATACGAAAAGCGACTACAGATATATATTCTCCTATTCCGTTTGTTTGTCACTTTTTGTTGCATCTGAGGAGAGTATTGTACTGCTGTATAACTTGATTTCTCCTCTCTCCATCACCACGAAGGACGTATATAACACGATGCTTAAAGGGACCGACAACTGGCCAGAACGGGTGATTAGATCCTGGTGGAAATGAAAAGGCCGTGAATTATAGTGACAGGTTCCAGAATACTTTTCGCGATCTGAGTAGGATTTATATTTTTAAATCGCGTTTAAAAGTAACAAAAACCGGCATGTCGCGCAGCCTAGCGCGAGCGCCATGAACTAGACGTATGCAGTCTTAAGCACTTTGTTGTACGTAGTCCAATGGTTTTACACGCACCAGAACGAGGGCTGAAATTTTGAATATGTACGTTATTGTCAAATCCCGTTTGTTTCTAGGGTAAAAGAAGTAAAACATGAGATGCGGCGCTGCTTTCGTGGCTTCCAGTGAAACGGAGGCTGCGGCGCATGCGCGAAGGCGTCCGGCGGCGTTTCCTGCGTAGCTCGACTCTCGTCTGCTCTCGTCGTATCGGACTTCTGAAGAGTAGCACGCGAGTTTGCGCTGCTGCTCACAAAATGCCATCGACTTGCTGTTCTGTGGAGGATTGCTACCACTTCATGAACAATACTGCTGGTGTATCCTACCACTTGTTTCGTTTTCGAAGGCTTAGCTTGGCTTGGCTTGACTAAAATGTGATAAAGCGACCTGTGTACGGCCAAAGTACTTCTACAAGAAGCCCCAGAAAAACGCTATAACTATTGTAAAATAATTCAATAGGCTAGAAAGCAGTAGTCGCGGCGCCGCAGGCTTTGCAAACGTAACATTGCCTTTTTATACTTAGGGCATAACTTGTCACCACTGCTGGCGTATAATCGCTATCGCGCTCACCTCTCACTGTTTGCAGCATGTGATATTAAGACTGCATAATCGCTGCAGATCGAAAAACTCTGATTACAAATGTTTTACGGCGTTCTCCGCGTTACCACTCCGTGATTAGAAGCTCTGACCGGTAAGCTTCCCGTTGCACTCAAGAAAACGGGTACCGCAAAAGTTGGTTGTCGGTCCCTTTAACGTGGTAATAATCTTCTCAGAAAAATGCCTCATCCCTGATTACATAAACTGCACTATACAGCGATCATCCATCATGCTTTCTAACTACTATTATTATCTATAACCCTAAGTGTGTGCCGATCATGACACCACTGTGTCGGTAATATAGTACACACACCTTTCGCGCGCTTTTGATGGATGAAGCCGTTGCCAGTATGGATCTCCTATCTTTTCTTTAGGAGAAATAAGTATATTACATCCTGTATGTAGCGCCTTCATGTGGCGCAGCCCACACCTTTTATTATTTTTTTTTTCGTCTGAAGAGCATGCAACAGCGCGAGCACCGACTGTCAGTAATACAGTGTCAGTCTTTAAAAAATGAGGCGTTAGCCGTCACTAACTATTCCCAAAGCTTCAGCACTTGCATACTAACTCTCAGTTAGTAACTGTTTGTCACAATATTGACTGCCTGAGTAAAGTAGCACAGAGTTACTAATGACAGCGGTAGTAGCTTTACTAATTGTAAATAGCCGCAACCGTTAATAATAAAACTCGCAAGAAGGAAGTAGCCGCGACTCTTAAGGCAATCGCATTTACCAGCAAGAAACTGTGTATTATTGGGTTTATAAGGGCCACTTGAACTGTCTTATTAGGATTATGCGGAGAGAAAACTCGTGACTATGCAAAATAGGAATTACAAACGAAAATGGCATCTTTTTGTCGTGTACATTCACCATAAACAATCGGTAATGTTTAACTGGCACAACGTTATGTAGTACAGCTGCTATGCGTACTTATGCAGAGAAAGTCACTAATTCACAATAAATCAGAACACGCGCACGGAGGTACAATGACAAAGTTACTGCTGGACATGAATTTTATGAACAATTTAAGGAGCATTTGTCTGCTTATCTTCAGGTGTACAGGTTGCCAGTGAGTACTTTTGTATTAATATAACTAAACCTGTACGTGGACCTAAATTTCCATAAGTTACAGTTCGCACATACGTGCGCCGCGACATATGCGGCACGTAACTGTTAATCTGGGATACTGAAATAATTTTGCCTGAATTTTGCTAACACTGCTGCAACACAGCTTAATTGAAGACGGCCAAGACAATATAATGCATCTGCATAAAACATTTGTGTTAGTAAGTGGTAGTAAACGTCTATGCTACCATCTAACTAGGGTTTATGGAATGATTCGAAGGGATCACTCAGCGATGGCGAAATCGAGTTTGATTTTTGATTAAAACAGGCCGTTGCAGCCAGATCCACCAGCATTCTGCGAGTTCTTGGACTCTAACAAGCCTGCTGTTGGTCTCACACTTTTTTTCCAGCAAACCTTTCGTTGCCGTTGTGCGTGGCTTCATAGCCCACAACCCGCGAATAAGGTCGCAGTAAATAAATACAAAGAAAGTTGCGCGTCCGGCGTCTAGATGTCTAACAATGCTCCCAAAACCTAGTTCGCCTCGTAGAGCAGACTCTCGGGCAGTCTGAAGCTGCTACGTTTGTTGGTATATAGTTTATACTACGAAGGCAAAGTTAGACGAAACAGAGACGTGCAAAATAAGAAGAAAATGCTCAGAAGTGCTTTGAATGCACCAACAAAGCACTATGCTATTAAGCTGGAAAAGTATATGTGTATTCACGTGTATGCCGTCAACAGACGTGGTCGCTTGCTCTTATCGCGGTGATTCTGATCGGCATTTTGCGTAATTTATTATTGTCATTGAAATAGTAAGGGGCTTCCAGCATTTGGGAGGGGGAGAGTGGCTATTCCTGACGTGGAAAGCTCTCATGGTAATTTTGGTAGAAATTTTTACATCAATTTCACCGACAATCAACAATGCTACTGCTGGTATATCATGCACGGGTTAGACTGAAAAATTTTTCTTGCTCTTCTTCACGAAACGCCGCACAATTATGAGCCATTCCCACTGCAGGAATTCACACCTGAGCCCTGCAGGATGAATCAAACACCAATGTGGAATCGATGGTTTGGATCAGGAATCAAGAAAAAATCCGATTTGTCATCGCCTGTCCTGAAATAGCTCTCTCTGCTTCTACTACACGAGAAATACACCGGCCACATACATATTTACACCGACGGCTCAACGACCATCCGTGATTCGTCCGGAGCAGTAGTTGTCCCAGCAAAAGGTGTAACTGTTAGCTTTAAGACCGACCACCCAACATCAGCGGCGGCGGACAGCTCTTCGCGCTGCATTTTGTGTTGTCAATCGCGAACAACCGCACGATGGTCAGTTTTTAGTTACTCAAAAGTAGCCCTACAATCTCTCTTGTCAACCCTGCGGCGTGGACCATACGAACTACTGGCATTCCAGATAAGACACCTCATTCATACGTCATTTGAGAAGGGGCACCAAGTGACATTTCAATGGTTGCCAAGTCACTGCGGCGTGCTTGGCAACGAACATGCCGATAATGCTGCTCGGTCAGCTTTGCAAGGCGACAAAGAAGAAGCTATACCCCTTTCAAGGTCTGATGCTGCTGCCATGCTTCAGAGGATCGCAAGAACATTTCGCACTCAACACTGAATACCTCAAGAAGCCAAAACTATGGGCAACACCACCTAAACGAGTTGCGGCGATTTCACATACCATCTGGACTCCGCCGAAGAGAGGCCACTCTGCTATGCCGCTTATGGCTAAGAGTGGCTTTCACGAAGTCATATTCGTTTCGGATAGGGACGGCCGACAACGCTCTCTGCCACGCCGAGGAAACCTTGCAGCATATCTTCTGCGACTGTCCTCACTACGCTGCGCAGAGACGATCCCTCTTATTCGCTCTCGCTCGTCTTCACAACAGAATGATGACACCAGAAACAATTCTCCAATGTCATCCTGAAAAGTCATCGAGAATTCAAGTAACCAAGGCATTGCTCAAATTCCTAAGGACAACAGACTTGCACGAGCGGCTGTAGACTCTTAATGATGCCGCATACCGCACAAGACTGCCGCTCTGCTCTGTGAAGTTATGTGTGTGCGTGTGTGTTCCCCTCTCTTTCTCTCTTTCTTTACTCTTCTTTCAATCTCCCCCATCCCTTCCCCCTGTGCAGGGTAGCATACCGGTTATACCAAACTGGTTAACATCCCTGTCTTTCCTCTCTCTCGTTTTCCTCCTCCACAACTGAGCCCACAGTAAGGGTCATTTGGCACTGTAGGCGTTACATTAAAGAGGTACTCGCACAAGCTTTCTCGGCCTAGATAGCCTGTGGGATGGATACCCGTGAACATGCGTATATCATTTGCAAAATATCAAGAGCGAATATAGCTTAGAAGATACTTTATATGAATTTTAAGCTCGCATGCGCGATCCAGAACTATACGCCGCACCTGGCGACACTGACACCCTTGAAAGTGATTCGACGGTGACCCCCTATTTCCCCGACGTCACCACGCTACAGCCGATCAAACAAGTTATGATGACGTCATAGTCGCCATTTCTCTTTTGCCGCGCTTGCACCAGCATACTACTTTTCGGCGGCTGCTCGCGAGTCCGTGGCCACGGCGCACGCGTTGAAAGTTCTGTTTGGCGACACTGCTTTCCCGTTTCCTGTTCGAAAGGACCTTGATTTCCTTGTTCCGTCTGGGCTGCGGACCGCGCGGAAGTGCGTCACAGTTCTGTGTGCTGGCGTGGTCGAGCGTTGCACACGCTAGGTGGTGATAGTTACAACCGGCAGCTTGTCGTTTTTGGAGCACTCTCAAACCGAAACTGAGACTGGTCGGTAATGAGGGGCCTGTAATTGATTATCTGTCGCGCGCTGCAGCAAACGATGTGCTGTATTATGACTAACAGGCCCCCAGCAATACACTGCAGCAAAAAAATAAAAAAAACGTGAGGCCAAAATTTTTGTGTCAGTAACCCTTTAACGTCCAAAAATGGTTCTCTCATAAGTATCGGCAACACACATTCTGTTTTGGTTTGTAGCCTTCAGAGTTCCATCTTAGTGGCTCTTCTAAATATGCGACATTTCTTCAAGAGAGGTTGAGGTAGAGGACGAACAAAGACTCACAGGGTGCCTTGTGCATTTACCTGAGGCGACTCGAAGGCGAAAGCCACCTTCTTTTTTCTCCTCTCAGTCGATATATTGGTCCTCCCACGCTCCCTTCGAAATACTTCTGCACCAAACGTGGTTTTCCACTGCCTGTAGGATCGGAGGCGCTGCAAGCTTTCTGCACTGTCTCCGTGGTCGGCACCTTTCACCAAGCGACGGTATCCTGTGATGACGTCATCATGTGACGTCACGTTATGTGACGCTCATCGTGACGTCACGATAACATCACAAATTTGGGCTGTCTGTGACGTCATGATGGCGTCATGTGGTGACGTCATCACATGATGGTGATTTCTGCATATCTCGTGTTGACGCCGATGCTGCGGGACGCCGACGGTCAATCTTCGCGTTTGATGAGGCAGCTACTTCTTTCGCCTTAATAATGTTATGATTGCATTTTCATAATACTCGATGATGTATTATGAAAACATCATAACATCATAATAATGTTATGATTGTATTTTCAAAGAGCGTGCTGTTTGTCGTTTAATTATTCAACTTCGGTCAACTCTCCCCATTGTGTTGTCAGGGATGGTGCATTATATGCTATTTTATTATATCATCTATAAGACAACGCCTGACTGTTGGATTGTTCAGATTGCAAATTCTTCAAGGATGAATGAAATACCGTTGAAGATTCCGCCTGCATTGCGTTCGGGCACCTTATCCGTGTACGCAAATACCTCGAACGACTCCTAATGGCACAGCTTGTCGTATACTCTACGGCGAGTTCAACGTACAAGCGCCCCGGCGTACCTGTAAGGTCAGGCATTCGTTTCGTCTTATTACCGAAACGTGTGGCCTAAGAGCGTGGCCTTCGAGCCCGACGGCGATTTGGTTTCCGAGGCGGCGTAATTAATGATGCAGGGCTCCGGTTCTGTCCAGTTCATTAATAATGAAAATTTGTGCGACTTGGTTGAGACGGCCGGTGGCAGTAAAGAGTCCGGTTGCACTCCGTCCGGGTCTTATGGCCGCGTAAAACTTTTACGGCCCTGTTCCCGGCAACTTTTCTTAGCCCACGTGAGCCGGGCTGAAGCAGCGCGCGCTCTCGGACGCCGTCTTTGTCGGGCTCTCGCCCGGACCTCTCGCGCCTGGCCGGCCCGTAAATCCTCGTTGTCGCTGACAAGCGCTACGCTCTTCACTTTCACCGCGTGTGGGCCGGAGCCTTTCAGCCACTCGTGGTTCGGCGACGCCGCTTCTATTTGGCTGCCAGTTATGGTGCTTCCGTAACGATGACAGCTTGCGACTCGAGACGCTTCTTGCACCAGCTTCTCGCTAGGGAACTCCATTTGTCGTTGCGAGAGATTTATCAATGCGATTAAAATTCCTAGCCTAATTAAGGTACTATCTATCTATCTATCTATCTATCTATCTATCTATCTATCTATCTATCTATCTATCTATCTATCTATCTATCTATCTATCTATCTATCTATCTATCTATCTATCTATCTATCTATCTATCTATCTATCTATCTATCTATCTATCTATCTATCTATCTATCTATCTATCTATCTCGTCTACGCGCTCGAGTCCGCGGTAATGAATTATTTCATATTTCACCGCTTCTGCTCGGTTGCGAGTCCGACTCAGTTGACGAAGTTAGATGCATTTCAAGAGAATAGCTATAATAGAGTGACGGTTCCTAGTAAGAAGAGTTTTTGCGGTTATGCCGGCGTCTTTATTTTTGATAAAAAATGCTGAAAATCACAATAATGTTCACAAAACGAAACTATAGTTTCCTGCTCTGTAAGTCGGTAATGAAAACGTATGTCGCGATTCTGTCAAGCGCACATTGAATAATATATCTTAGGCTGGCATAATTAATGTGTTTTACACCACTGCTAAATATACCAGTGATATATTAGGGGCTTTTTACAAAACCCTTGTGAACTATAAAATTATATCATAATTATCCGCTTTATATGCTCTCCTGGATACAGTTTACAGAACTTCGATAACTATTCTGCGTGCCGATGTAGGAATTTGTAAACTCGTGCTTCTTTCTTTTTCGGCAGTTTCTGTAAAATATTATTTGGCGTCATTATAAAAGAGTGGGTGCGTAAACACGGACACAAGATAGAAGTCAAGACACCACTTTATTTGACGCTAATCGAAGTTTCTGTTTGCTGCAGTCGCTTTTTTCTCTCTCTCTCTCAGGTGCAATAAATTTCATTCGACTCGGTCCAGGGCTTGTCTCACAAGAGTGGCTTGTCTCATAAAAGCATTTCAGCATGTTACTTTAGGCGGCGTCTAAGTTAAATTTGCCCCAAGCTAAAGCTTTCTCCGAAGCGCAGCAAGTGGATGTTTCTGCGATACACCACCACTTCTTTTTTTTTCTATCTCTCATAGTATTTATTGAAGGGCCAAAAGTGTCACGAAGAATTAGCACCGCCTTTTAGACAAAAATATTGGCATTCATAATTACAAGCGCTATGACATAATGGGACAATCACTAAGGACGTGTCAATCATTGCAACGAGCATTAGAGCACACGCAGAACGGCAACTGCAAAATGCGCCGTACACATATTCAAGGATAGTGCTTTAAAATTCGGTTTTTCGCGAGGCTACTGGCAAAGACAAGCACTTCAACCAGGTGGGCCGAGTCCGACCGAGTATCCCGTTTATCATAAACATCTTTTAGATGCCTGTCACGTTTTTGTTTGTTTGTTTGTTTGCTTGCTTGTTTGTTTGTTTGTTTGTTTGTTACCCATTTTTCACTGTTAAACTCCATGTTCTTTAAACTCCATTCTGATACCTCGCTGTTGAAAACGTTGTTGCAACGGACGTGCATTCTTTTGCCTACTCTGTTAGCTGTCATTTGTGTGACGTTCTGGAGCATTGTTTTGCCAACGGCAAAGACGCCATCTCATTCTAGCATATCCTACCACGAAAGTTTGAAGAAGGGCTTCACCATCAAATCTCACACCTTTTCTTCACTTATTGTGATGATTTACCATTTTACACGGCTCTTTTTCTTATGACAATACTCACCTTGGGGAGAACGCATATGCAGGATCATTAAAGTAGAACCTACAATTTATTTAGGGATGCGTTTCACTCATTATCAGAAAAAGACTAATATCCACCAGATAGCCTCCGAAGTATGTGTGAGTCAGTATCTCGAAGAGTTAGTGCCTTAAACGGTGTCGGTAAAGCTGAACCCAGTATTTCTTTGTTTTTCTTTATTAAATGCATTACCGGTCGTATCCTCCTTTCATAGCGTCAGGCCCGTAGCCAGGAAGTTTTTTCGGAGAGGGCCCACTTGTTGAAGGCCTTGACTTTTTGAGAAAAACACCTATTTTCATATTTGTTTTCGGTAAAACACCCTCCTTCATCGAAGGCTTTCGTCACATTTTCACATATGAGAAAGAATTCCATCGAGATCTGAGATGATACGCAATGCAGGCCCGTAGCCAAGGGGGAGGGAGGATTTGCCCCCCCCCCCCCCCCCGGGTTACGGGCCTGCATGGCGTATTACCTCAGATTTCGATGGAATTCTTTCTCATATGTAAAAATGCGACGACAGCCTTTCCCTCTTTAGCTTACTTTAGTCAAGCACAAAGTATTTTATTCAGCTCCTTGCGGGTTCTATGTCATTTATAGGGGTATAAGCTGCATGTGCTTACCTATCGCTATAAATGGCTTGCACGTGAAGTCATGAACGCAGCTTCTGAAAGGAACTGGGACTCCACGATGGCGGCTTTGATGACAAACAAGTTGAGTCTATGTGAAAACGACGCGGCAGGAACGTCTCTGTGCGTGAATAATGAAAGAACGTGCATGTGATGTTTTGATAACATTAATGTGACGTTTTGATAACATTAATTCGCCGTTAATTCTATAGCATCTTAGTGCGAAGAAATCGCAAGCTTTTCTTTTAAACTTCTTTCGTTGCGCACTGTGTGGCGGCCGCCTGAAGGCGTTACAATGGCTTGGTTTGGAAAGATGGGCCAGCTTCCCTTGTTTTCCCCGTGAATATAGACTTTACGTCAGTATAGCCGTGCGCCTGGCAAACGTCCTTTATGATAAAACAGTTTTCCCTACTGAACTCGTGGAGCTCTCCGAGTCATCCGAGTGAAATGCGTCTAGCCTATCGAAGGCCGCGTCTCTAATTAAGGCACGCGCCAGAAACATCACCGCAGAAGTGATAATTAGCTACCGATTGCGCGGCGATGACCAGACTCTCCTTTGCGAGTTAGGCCTGACAGGCTGCAGCCATGGTCCCTGTGGTGCCGTACTGTCCCCGAAAACGCCGCGCATTGTTGGCGCTGCAAAGGTGTCCCAGCGGCACAGAGCGGACACCCACTCGCGTGCGCACGTGGATAGTTCATTCTGTTCGCTTAATGTGATGGCTCGTTTGCATATTGTGCGCTTAAGAATAGCCTTCATTTCACTCTTGGTACACTTGAAGCTCTGTTTCATTTTACGAGTGTGTCCAAAATGCTGTGAAACATACCAATGTGCTAACATATGTCGACGCGACCCCCCCCCCCCCCCCACCCGCTCACACACACAAACACACTACGTTGACCCCCACTGAAAGCGTCTTTAGGCATTGAAATAAAATACAACAAAATAACGGTGCCTTTTTCCAGTAGTGCTTTCGGGCAGCGGGGTCCCGGTGCACTGCACAAAATTTTGTGCCCACTTAGTGTATAATGGCGACAACGTCCCTCGTGTGTAACCAGGAGTTACTTTTAAAGACGCTGATACTTCAAATAAAGGAAAAACAGACATTTCACAGCTTACGAGGTTGGTTGCTGGTTATCTTACGCACGGTACTGCAATACTTTTTAAATACCTGGACCAGTTCATGCAGCTGGACACGTGGCGTTATAACAACCGAGCATTCACAATAAAACGTGGCTAAGTTATAGACAGACGCGGGAAATGGCTGCGCACGCGCATTGTAGAAAAGCTACCTTAACGTCAACACTTTCTCCCCGTTGTGTTTCATAATGAAGACAGCCGGTGTGCTCAGAAATGCTTCGGAACGCAAATTTACTTGACACAACTTGCCGCTCGCGAAATCTTGCGTATGCTTTCTCTGTTCGTGTGTTCGCTGCCCCCGCCAAGTGGTGCGATGTTTGTCGCCACAGGGCAGCTGGCGACAAACAATGGGAACGCTCGGCTAAGCGACATTGTTCGCACGCCTACGCAATTCCGAAAACCTACCCATTCGATGAAGGCGGCGATGTCGCGAAGTATAGACCCAGTGTAGCGGATCGAACGTTGTGCGAGGCACGGCCTTTGAAGTTCACAGAGGCGTGGCAAAGGAAGCCACACACAACGGGCTTTCCAATTTCTCGATATAGGGGTACTTTTGAGGCGGCGGTGGAGCGGCTTTCTCATAGATAAGCAAATACGTTTGCCTAATAAAGTTTATGCTTCGCTGCCCACAATGATCCACTGTTAGCAAGAGCAAAGGCTCGAAGCTGTGACTGCCTTTAACTC